>NW_028234406.1:48012549-48020049 GCF_977035675.1 Penaeus japonicus
CTCTCTCTCTATCTCTCTTTCTCTCTGTAAGGAACTCGGAGGAGAGTCCTCACATGAATAATGTATGTAGCGTGATAAGCTTATCGGGACAGAGGGACGCTATTCTTAACATCCTTCTTTTATTGAAGGATTCTTCTGGCAAAGCCTCAGGAAGGAGACTGTTGGTCCAGTGACTTCCCGAAGGAGAGTGTATGTCACGTTAAAAAAGATATATATATATAAAAATGATTAATCAACAAACCAAAATCACGTGTTTGGTAAATGGGGAATAAAGGAGGGAATTCTTTCTTAATCTTTGTCGTGTCTCCTGTATGTGGCTGGGGTGGGGTGGGGGGGGGGGGGCACCAGGCACGCATATCATATTTATGTGTGTGTGGTCAACAATGTATGAGGGTATAAGATGCACGAGTAGGCGTACTGAATAAGCAGGAGCATATATTTTCTATAAGAGAGAATGGCTTACGCTTTATTATTACTACTACTATCATTATGATATATATTATTATCATCATTGTCATTCCTATTGCCCTTATTATTAGTATTGTTAGTATTATTCTATTGTAATTACTTTTATCGTTATCATTATTAGCTTTATTATCATCATTATCATTAATTTTGTTATTATCTTTATCATTATCATTATCATTATCATAATAATTATTACTATTATAATATCTTCATTGTTATTATCGTAAAAACTCTTCTTTCCTTCTCACTGCGTCTCTCTTTCTCTTTCTCTTCCTTCCTCATTCTCTTTCTCTCTCTCTCTCTCTCTCTCTCACTCTCTTTCTCTGCCCCCCTCTCTCTCTGCCCTCCCCCTCTCTCTGCCCCCCCCCCCTCTCTGTCTCTCAGTAAGAACTAGCATGAGGGTACGATGTGATGTGTCTGTGTTCACTGCTCGAGGGAATTTCTGAACAGCTGAACAGATGACAAATGTTAAGAATGATACGTTTGTTGAGTGTGGGAAATGCCCAGCAAAAATCGGATTCAATATTTGAGTTTGATATTAAATGCTATCTTTTTATTAGTCTTTAAATGGAATGCACATTCGATCACTGACCTTGAAATCGAATAACGGTGTTGACCTTGAGATGGAAGGAGGATGAATCACTGACCTTAATGTTGATTTATATTTCATCATCACTCTTATATTTCATAATCTCTCTAATTACCAATTAATACTTAATCACTGATCTTAATTACTGATCTTCCCTTGTCTCATCTTGCAATCATAACTGCACCAGGAATTCGTCAAAAACAACTTTTTCACACCTTTGTTCATAAAAAGGTCTGGAAGGATGTTCTCCTATCTTCTTAATAGAGAACTTGCTTGCTTGCCTGGAGGCTTGACGTGGCCGAAGGCACAGCCCGAAGGGGTAGAGGGGGGGGGGGGTAATGATCCAGTGCCGCGGGCGGTTTCAGGTTAACGAAAGGTTAGCCGAGTTGGGTCACGGTGATAGGGAAGAAGAGGGTGATGGGGAGAGAGGGAGAGAGGGAGGAGAGAGTGATAGTGGGAGAGGGAGGGAGGGAGATTATGGTGATGGTGGGAGAGGGAAAGATGATGATGTTGATAGAGTTGGAGAGGGAGAATATGACGGTGATGATTAGGGAGAGAGAGATGGAGGAAAAAGCAAAAGATGAAGAGGGGGAGAAAAAGAAAAGAAAAGAAAAATTAAAGGAACACAGTAAGAGGATAAGAGAGAGAAAAAATGACGAAAAAAGTAGAAGAAATCAAAAAAGAAATTAATATAAAAAGCAAAACAGTTATAAAAAGTAACAAAAACAAAAAGGAGACGAGGAGGGGAGGGGGAGGTGGGAAGGGGGAGGGCAAGGATCCCTCAATTCCCTCACTCGTGAAAGAATCTCCACAAAGACTCTCCTCAAAGACTTTCCTAAAAGACTTTCCTCAAAGACTCTACTCAAAGACTTTCCTCAAAGACTCTCCTCAAAGACTCTCCTCAAAGACTTTCCTCAAAGACTCTCTTGAAAGACTCTCCTCAAAGACTTTCCTCAAAGACTCTCCTCAAAGACTTTCCTCAAAGACTCTCCTCAAAGACTCTCCTCAAAGACTTTCCTCAAAGACTCTCCTCAAAGACTTTCCTCAAAGACTCTCCTCAAAGACTCTCCTCAAAGACTTTCCTCAAAGACTCTCCTCAAAGACTTTCCTCAAAGACTTTCCTCAAAGACTTTCCTCAAAGACTTTCCTCAAAGACTTTCCTCAAAGACTCTCCTCAAAGACTTTCCTCAAAGACTCTCCTCAAAGACTCTCCACAAAGACTCTCCTCAAAGACTCTCCTCAAAGACTTTCTTCAAAGACTTTCCTCAAAGACTTTCCTCAAAGACTTTCCTCAAAGACTCTCCTCAAAGACTCTCCTCAAAGACTTTCCTCAAAGACTTTCCTCAAAGACTCTCCTCAAAGACTCTCCTCAAAGACTCTCCACAAAGACTCTCCTCAAAGACTCTCCTCAAAGACTCTCCTCAAAGACTTTCCTCAAAGACTTTCCTCAAAGACTCTCCTCAAAGACTCTCCTCAAAGACTTTCCTCAAAGACTCTCCTCAAAGACTCTCCTCAAAGACTTTCCTCAAAGACTCTCCTCAAAGACTCTCCTCAAAGACTTTCCTCAAAGACTCTCCTCAAAGACTTTCCTCAAAGACTCTCCTCAAAGACTCTCCTCAAAGACTCTCCTCAAAGACTCTCCTCAAAGACTTTCCTCAAAGACTCTCCACAAAGACTCTCCTCAAAGACTCTCCTCAAAGACTCTCCTCAAAGACTCTCCTCAAAGACTCTCCTCAAAGACTCTCCTCAAAGACTCTCCTCAAAGACTCTCCTCAAAGACTCTCCTCAAAGACTCTCCACAAAGACTCTCCTCAAAGACTCTCCACAAAGACTCTCCTCAAAGACTCTCCTCAAAGACTTTCCTCAAAGACTCTCCTCAAAGACTCTCCTCAAAGACTCTCCTCAAAGACTCTCCTCAAAGACTCTCCTCAAAGACTCTCCTCAAAGACTCTCCTCAAAGACTCTCCTCAAAGACTTTCCTCAAAGACTCTCTTCAAAGACTCTCCTCAAAGACTTTCCTCAAAGACTCTCCTCAAAGACTCTCCACAAAGACTCTCCTCAAAGACTTTCCTTAAAGACCTTCCTCAAAGACTCTCCTCAAAGACTTTCCTCAAAGACTCTCCTCAAAGACTCTCCACAAAGACTCTCATCAAAGAATCTCTTCAAAGACTTCTTCAACTCAAAGACTTCTTCAAAGACTCTCCTCAAGACTTTCCTCAAAGACTTTCCTCAAAGACTTCCTCAAAGACTCTCCTCAAAGACTCTCCTCAAAGACTCTCCTCAAAGACTCCTCACAGACTCTCCGCACAGACTCTCTTCAAAGACTCTTCACAAAGACTCTCCTCAAAGACTCTCCTCAAAGACTCTCCTCAAAGACTCTCCTCAAAGACTTTCCTCAAAGACTCTCCTCAAAGACTCTCCTCAAAGACTCTCCTCAAAGACTCTCCTCAAAGACTCTCCTCAAAGACTCTCCTCAAAGACTCTCCTCAAAGACTCTCCTCAAAGACTCTCCTCAAAGACTCTCCTCAAAGACTTTCCTCAAAGACTTTCCTCAAAGACTCTCCACAAAGACTCTCCTCAAAGACTTTCCTCAAAGACTCTCCTCAAAGACTCTCCTCAAAGACTCTTCCACAAAGACTCTCTCAAAGACTCTCCAAGACTCTCTCAAAGACTCTCTCAACTCAAAGACTCTCTCAAGACTCTCCTCAAAGACTTCCTCAAAGACTCAAAAAGACTCTCCTCAAAGACTCTCCTCAAAGACTTCCTCAAAGACTCTCCTCAAAGACTCCCAAAGACTCTCTTCAAAGACTCTCTCAAAGACTTCTCTCCAAAGACTCTCTCAAAGACTCTCTTCAAAGACTCTCTAAGACTTCCTTCAAAGACTTTCCTCAAGACTCTCCTAAAAGACTTCCTAAAGACTCTTCAAAGACTCTCCTCAAAGACTTTCCTCAAAAGACTCTCTCAAGACTCTCCTCAAAGACTCTCCTCAAGACTTCTCAAAGACTCTTCCTCAAAGACTCTCATCAAAGACTCTCCTCAAAGACTTTCCTCAAAGACTTTCCTCAAAGGCTCTCCACAAAGACTCCTCTCTCAAAGACTTCCTCAAGACTTTCCTCAAAGACTCTCTCAAAGACTCTCCTCAAAGACTTTCCTCAAAGACTTTCCTCAAAGACTCTTCAAGACTCTCTCAAAGACTTCTCCTCAAAGACTTCAGACTCTCCTCAAGACTTCTCCTCACACACTTTCCTCAAAGACTTCCCTCACACACTCTCCTCAAAGACTCTCCTCACACACTCTCCTCAAAGACTTTCCTCAAAGACTCTCCTCAAAGACTCTCCTCAAAGACTTTCTCAAGACTCTCCTCAAAGACTCTCCTCAAAGACTCTCCTCAAAGACTTTCCTCAAAGACTTTCCTCAAAGACTCTCCTCAAAGACTCTCCTCAAAGACTTTCCTCAAAGACTTTCCTCAAAGACTCTCCTCAAAGACTCTCCTCAAAGACTTTCCTCAAAGACTTTCCTCAAAGACTGTCCACAAAGACTCTCTTCAAAGACTCTCCACAAAGACTTTCCTCAAAGACTCTCCTCAAAGACTCTCTTCAAAGACTCTCCTAAAAGACTCTCCTCAAAGACTCTCTTCAAAGACTCTCCTAAAAGACTCTCCTCAAAGACTCTCTTCAAAGACTCTCCTCAAAGACTTTCCTCAAAGACTCTCTTCAAAGACTCTCCTCAAAGACTCTCCACAAAGACTGTCCACAAAGACTCTCCTCAAAGACTCTCCTCAAAGACTTTCCTCAAAGACTTTCCTCAAAGACTTTCCTCAAAGACTTTCCTCAAAGACTCTCTTCAAAGACTCTCCTCAAAGACTCTCTTCAAAGACTTTCCTCAAAGACTCTCCTCAAAGACTCTCCTCAAAGACTTTCCTCAAAGACTCTCTTCAAAGACTTTCCTCAAAGACTCTCCTCAAAGACTCTCCTCAAAGACTTTCCTCAAAGACTCTCTTCAAAGACTTTCCTCAAAGACTTTCCTCAAAGACTCTCCTCAAAGACTTTCCTCAAAGACTCTCCTCAAAGACTCTCCTCAAAGACTCTCCTCAAAGACTTTCCTCAAAGACTCTCCTCAAAGACTCTCCTCAAAGACTCTCCTCAAAGACTCTCTTCAAAGACTCTCCTCAAAGACTCTCCTCAAAGACTCTCCTCAAAGACTCTCCTCAAAGACTCTCCTCAAAGACTTTCCTCAAAGACTCTCCTCAAAGACTTTCCTCAAAGACTCTCTTCAAAGACTTTCCTCAAAGACTTTCCTCAAAGACTCTCTTCAAAGACTTTCCTCAAAGACTCTCTTCAAAGACTTTCCTCAAAGACTCTCCTCAAAGACTTTCCTCAAAGACTTTCCTCAAAGACTCTCCTCAAAGACTTTCCTCAAAGACTTTCCTCAAAGACTCTCCTCAAAGACTCTCCTCAAAGACTCTCCACAAAGACTCTCCTCAAAGACTCTCCTCAAAGACTTTCCTCAAAGACTCTCCTCAAAGACTTTCCTCAAAGACTTTCCTCAAAGACTCTCCTCAAAGACTTTCCTCAAAGACTTAACTCAAAGACTCTCCACAAAGACTCTCCTCAAAGACTTTCCTCAAAGACTTAAATTAAAGACTCTCCACAAAGACTCTCCTCAAAGACTTTCCTCAAAGACTTAACTCAAAGACTCTCCACAAAGACTCTCCACAAAGACTCTCCTCAAAGACTTTCCTCAAAGACTTAACTCAAAGACTCTCCACAAAGACTCTCCTCAAAGACTTTCCTCAAAGACTTAACTCAAAGACTCTTCTCAAAGACTCTCCTCAAAGACTCTTCTCAAAGACTCTCCACAAAGATTCTCCACAAAGACTGTCCACAAAGACTCTCCTCAAAGACTCTCCTGATCACACACAGATGATCTCCCCCCCCCCTCCCCCCTGCCCTCCGTTGCCCGATTAAGCCGCTTCAAACATAATCCACTTAAATCCTCTTTTTCGCCGCCATTGTTGCTGATCGGCGATGTAGACCTCCGCCCCCCCCTCTCCCTCCGTTCCCCCCCACCCACCCACCCCGGGGCTCTAGACCCCCTCTCTTACGTGGATATTTTCATCGTGGGGAGTTGCGTTCACTCTCTTCCTACTATTCTCTCTCTCACTCTCTCTATTTCTCTCTCTCTCTCTCTCTCTCTCTCTCTCTCTCTCTCTCTCTCTCTCTCTCTCTCTCTCTCTTCTCTCTCTCTCTCTATATATATATATATATATATATATATATATATATATATATATATATATATATATATATTTCTCTTTCTCTCTCTCTCTCTCCCTTTCTCTCTCACTCTTGTTTTCACTCTTTCTCTATCTCTCTAGCCTCTTATCCTCCCCTACTCCCTTTTCTCCTCTACAGCTCCCCTTCGCCCTCTCACCTCCCCCTTAGATACCTCTCCTCCCCCCCCCCTCTATGATTTCGGGCCAATACCCCCCTCCGTGTTTTGGTTCCCCCTCCTCCCCCTCTCTCCCCCACACCTCTCCAGAACCCCCTCCCCCTCTCCTCCTCCATTTTAAATTTCGGGTCATTACCCCCATCTCCCCCCCCTCCCCTCCCCCTTACCCCCACCCCAAGATTTCAGGTCGCCCCCCCCCCCCCCCCCCCCCCCATATCCATACCCCCGGGGTCAAAGAACGGGTCTGGCAACATCTGTCCTCGCGTCCAGGCATTCATTCTTTCAAGTTCAACTTCTTCTTCTCTTTCTTTCTTTTAGATCATGTTGTGATCTTTATTTTTTTTCCAATGTTTATTTATTATTTTTCTTGTTTTTTTCCTATAATCCTTTGTTTATGTTTTGTTTGTTTGTTTACTTTTCCCGCTGAAGACTTTTCCTTCTTCTTTCTATAACTGTGTTTCGTTTCGTCTCTTCTCTCTTTCTTTCGCCTCTTCTTTATTCCTGTTCCTTACTTCGATATCTCTTCTTCCTTGTTTATTTTCTTAATTCAGTCTCTTTTCTGTCTCTCTCTTTCGCTTCATTGCTTCCCCACTGAAGAGGAATTGAAGCTCGATGAAGCGCGGAAGCAGAAGGGATAAACAGTCTCGTATTTGCTATCTGTTTGCCTGGCGGTTCGTCTTGCTTTTTTTTGTTTATTTTACTTTCCTTTTCTTTCTTTTCTTTATCTAATATCTTATTGATTTTCCTTTTCTTCTTCCTTTTCTTTTTCTTTTTTTCCGATATTTTTTTCATTCTTTTTATTATTCTGCTTCTTTATCATTATCATCATCATTATCATAATTATTACTGTTATAATTGTCGTCATTATCATTATTATTTCTGTTATAGTTATCATTATTTTGCTTCTGTTACTAACGCTCAGTCTTATCAGTATGGCGAGAGAGAGAGAATATTATTATCATCATCCTTATTTATATTATCATTATCAGTAT
>NW_028234406.1:48032549-48045049 GCF_977035675.1 Penaeus japonicus
ATTCATTTTTAATCATTTTTTATTATACAGCATCATTAACATGTTAACAGCAACTCTAATAACCTATATACTGTACACCTGGAACATGTAAAGCATCATCAAAAAATAATTGTACAGAGAAGTAATAATACCAAAAAATAAGCAAATAATATTTTCTTTAGAAAAGTAAGAAACAAAATCAAATGCCATATTTGTAGATCTTACAACCACACAGTTAACAAGAAATGCAACTATGTAATTAAACAAAAGTTTTGCTCAGCTTGCCAAATCACAAAAAGATAGATTCAAACAACTTCAATGACAAAATGTAACGGGAATTGCCATGCCATCCTCATTATCGGAGCTCCGGCTGTATGAAGGGGTGTCATAGCATAGTGCAAGGTCACGTGGGAGGGCAAGACCACGTGGCTTTCTATCTATTCATTTTTAGTCAAATGCAGCGTCAGGTAATTTTCATTTCATTGTTGTTCCATTATCTACTCCTAGTTACCTTGTACTACTCTCTAGCCAAACTAAGTTATTCTGAATAGAGAGCTTCTGAGTAAATAGTCCGAGGCATGCAAGGTAAAACATCCTTGCTTTTGGGAGAACATTATAGAAACTACGGTAAGCTTGAACAAGTTCCTCCGGCTGCACTCAAAGTCTCCTCTCAACCATGAACTCCACTCCCTCCATGTACGGGAAAGTCTCTGGGAAGTTCTTTTTCCTCCTTCTGTTGTAGCTTGGTCTTGGACCTCTGATGAAACGGTCAGGTTCAAAACAACACCAGTTTGATATCTTAACGGGAGGTAAAATTCCTCTATATTGTCATTAAATGATCTGATAGTGTTTATAGGCCAGGAAAATAAAGGCTATTAAACAGAATAAATACAGCACTTTTGTCAAAATTCACCACAACATTATCTTAATATGTCTTGTCTGAAAATTGGCAGGGTAACACATCATACATGATAATAAAAAAAATAAATTTCAACAGAAACTGTGAACAAAAATATCAATGATTTCTTTTCAGTATAAAGGATTATTAAAGCCAAAACAAAGGGACAGATCCTCTTTACAGACCTATCACATATACATGTAATCAAATGAACTATTTTAAATACTGAAGAAATGAGCACTGTGACAGTCAATGCATGTGACTGGTGTATACATCTATATAGTGTGATACCTACTCAACAAAATATATCTATAAATTATTACTTTAAGACATTAAGTCATCTTTGGCCTATAATAATTACTACTTTGCTATGGCACACTTATCCTGACCTATGAATCAGTATAACTTGGGTCATTTAGGAGAAAGAGTGCATTATATGAAGGGGACTTTTAAAACACTCTGGAAGCCTTATCCTTCTAAGTCAAATTTAGTTTTCTGTTTTGATACTGATACTATTCACCATTATGTTTATACTAGATTTGATAAGATTTTTTTTTGAGATAACAGTAGTACTGATTTGATTAGGAATTTGCCAAGAATGATCCAGTACACAAGAAAATCTTCATTGGCACCGGAAATTTACATGATCAACAGGGCTCAAATGACCTCGCAACTCTTTCTTCTATGCAATCACAGTGAACCAGAGATCAATGTCACAACTGCAACAGAGCAAGCTTTAGAAAGTGACATCCGTGATTCTTTATGACCGTAACACTGTCATTGCCGTCGTCATCAACGTCATCGTAAAGCCTGCTGGACACTACCTCTACATGGAAGTACCTATAGCTGCCTAGAGTATATCTCTTTCTTTTTTTTCTCATTTTCTATTTTGTCCAGTAACTCCCAAGATTTATAACCTACTACTGTTTATTGATTATACACATAACACCAAGGTTATTAAGACAAAAGTTCCAACAATCTGCGGCAACTACAAAAATACGTTTTGTTTATATCTCTAAAAAACCCACTCCTAACACCAAGGGATGTGTGCACATTTTCAGGGCCTCGGAAATAGCAAAGCCACATCCCTTAAGGTGCAGGAGCGAGTTCCAAGCAACTGTCAACTCGCAAGGCAAAAGGAGCCGTATGATTCCCTTACTGTTTGTTTATTCCGGAAAAAATGTCAGGACAGACAATACTTGTGTCCCGAACTGCAACGTCATTTAACTTTTGTTACTGATTATAACAAACACCAAAATAAGAAAAAAAGAAAAAAGAACAAAAAAATCCTCGTTGTGAGAAAACTACAGAGTATCTTTCCATTTCCTTCCTACCAAAGCATGTGCATAGCATCCAGTACCAATAACATGGTCATCAAATATAATGTTAAACATAATGCATCTTACATCTAATTCTTCTGATTGGAATGAAAACCAATTTTTTTTCACTTCCTTTTTTGAACTGCAATCCTTTTTCTAATGACCTATTTTGGGTATTAACAATATATTTGTAAGTTCTAACATAATATACAAGGAAAGTATGAATATTCAACAAGTATAAAATCTATAACTATGTTATCAAATGTAACAAAAAAACTAGCAAAACGTCTCTTAACTACAACATATATAAACCAAACAGTAGCAATATAAACTTATGCATTTATCAAAATTTCCATACAAACTACGACTACTCTTCAAGCAAGAAATCTGATGGCACTATTATCACAAAATAAAAGTGGACTACCTGCCAGGGGTTCCTAAGAATAATATCATTGCCCTTGTCAAAGGAATCAACAGTTGGAGCAAGCACTTCTTACACACAAGGTCATAGACAGTATACATTTTTTCCTCCTTTTTGTGGAAAGTCTAAGAGGCTTCTCCCTTCCCTTTACCAAAGCAGCTGTGCAGATATGATTTAGTACTGTTACTGGGGCTGCTGCCAAGGAACTGAGTCAAGCTACACAAAAAGTCCCATCAATAATATCTCCTTCCTGCTTTACAAAGCAATTATAAACTTCAAAACAAGTTCCCCCTCCCCCCCAAGAAAACACAAAGTTATGGATACTCCATAAACCCAAGTCAAAATTAATGTTCAAAATCATATACCTGACCAGTCTGCTGAGTAAAAAAAAACCTTCAGATAAATGGAAGATAACACTAATAAAATGAATTGAAATAAATAATGCCATGTATATATCTGCTCAACATGAAAATGATTCCCTGTCTATTGTTCTCACAAGCTTCTCAAAGAGACCTGTGCATATCTTATAACACACTAATCAATGGTTAATGCCACAGAACACACCAAACCTTAGCTTGCATGCTTGTATTTGATTTGCAATGCACATGCAACCTGAAATAAGTGATGACGAGGATGTCGAGTGATCTGAGGTCCCACTTTAATATGTTTTTCTTTTTTTTTTGACTTCATAGAGAAAAGTTCAGAGTTATCAAACACTTTTTTACCCTTTTCTTTTATTGATAATTCTATTAACATCATCATTATTTTGCTATGAGAAACAAGATAGATCAGAACACTTTTCAGTATTAACAAGTCATATACAGAAGAAAAGAAGAAAGTGTGATAATTCTGAACTCCAACCAGACTTTGGAAGCACATCTTGACAGGAGTTCTGTTTTGACCTGAAACTGAGTTGACATGCTACAAAGTGTAGTACACTGCTTAAACATACTGCTCAATTCATAATGTGCAATGTATAACATCTTAGATAAGTATATACAATATCATTAACAAGATTTAAGCACAGTCAACAGATAATAATGATTTGTTTTTCTTATATTTTGTCTATGGCTTCTTCTTTTAGAGAACAAAAACACATTATATACATTATATTATTCAAAGAGTTAACAGTAAAATAGTTGACGATGTCTCTTCTTTCTCTATATCCGCTGTAATTTTCTGATCAACATTATAACATTTCTTCATGCTTGCCTTAGTTGACTTTGCTTCCTTATGGGGAGCGTCAGGGAAGGTACGATGATTTATTGGGAAACAGCAACAAAGAATGAAAATTTCTTTCATGTTATGCCAGCCTTCAACATTCTTGTTTTTAGTTTGATGACAGAATTTGCTAAAATATAAGTAGTATGACTGATTTTTTAAACCCTATAACCTCCTGACAAATATGGTTCAAGTTCTTGTTTTTTTTGTATCTTTTTGAATAAATCACAGTTTCTTATGACATTCACTGATATCTAAGGCTAACTGGTAATGAATTCCAGGGACAGATAAGTCCCACAATGGAATATCTGGTGCTATGGAGAGTTGCAGCAGAGTGGTGCAACCCTGGTCACGGCTGATGGAATACCTGCTCAGATATGGTACCCTCAAATGCACATGGGGGCTCAAATGCATACAAGGCTGTATGCAGATTGAATGAAGAATGAAGCATCTTAAAGAATATATCAATTACATGAGCAAGAGGATGGGCACAAGGCTACAATAAACAAAGGAAGCGGCAAGTGAATTCCTCACTACCACAACTGGCAGAAACACCAGTTGTCAAAGTACTATGATATGAACAGTGACTTCAAGAATATGAAGGCAGCTATTTATGCTGCATTCCTCCATCTGATAGCAATGGATAAGAACACTGCCTATGGTGCTTCTTCAACAGAATGAAGACAAACAATGAGACACCCAAGAAGTATAGTTCTAAGGACTTGTATTCGTCCAAGATTAAACATGAGAGGGTCTATGTCTGTGAGAGGAACTAATAGCTCCAGCAGATGCCTTTATGGGGTCACCCCAAATCCCACAGTCCATCCACTCAAAATTGTGGGTTAAGTTTTCTAGGGCAAATGACGCAAGCCACTTTAGCACAAGTTTAGCTCTAATGAGACCCTAACTGTATAGGTGATATAGCTCTAGAATGCCATGTGGATGTCATAAAATGCTCTGAGGTAGAGGAAACAAACAAAAAGAGGGAAGAGAGGCACACACAATATGGCTGAATGATACTCTAATTTTGATGCCAAATCTAAAAAAAAAAAATATATATATATATATTCAGTAATGCTCCCAACTTTCTCGGCTGATCCTAATGGGACTTCCAGATGTGAAAGGGGATTAAAACGTGATCTTTTCTACTGGCTAGATATCTATACCGAAGGAAATTAATCTAATACATTAATATAAATCCTTTCTCAGAACTTTTTCTCACCAACTAAAAAGGAAATTGAAATTTCCTGTCTCATGAAATATATTAGGAATCATATAAGATGCATCTGGCATCCTGCATCAACATTGGGAGTTGGAAAGCCTTTTTAGGGAATTTTCCTTTCTTTCAAATTGATGTTTTTGGTTCTTTTTTTTTATCTTAGGGTTCAAGTGATCTGAGCCTTGGCAGTGAATGTCTCAGAATGGGTATGAATGACATATTAAATAATCATGAAAATCTGCCAATATTCAAGTACCTCCGATGCTCCCCTTGAATCTGATAAAACCTTATCAAATATCATATTACTGGATCTATGTTCTTAGGACAATAGTTCATACTTACAAATTGAAATGAAGGAAAGAAAGAAAATAGAAAGAAAGAAACAAAGTGTGTGTGTGTGTGTGTGTGTGTGTGTGTGTGTGTGTGTGTGTGTGTGTGTGTGTGTGTGTGTGTGTGTGTGTGTGTGTGTGTGTGTGTGTGTGTGTGTGTGTGTGTGTGTGTGTGTGTGTGTGTGTGTGTGTGTGTGTGTGTGTGTTGTGTGTGTGTGTGTGTGTGTGTGTGTGTGTGTGGTGTGTGTGTGGTGTGGTGTGTGTGTGTGTGTGTGTGTGTGTGTGTGTGTGTGTGTGTGTGTGTGTGTGTGTGTGTGTGTGTGTGTGTGTGTGTGTGTGTGTGTGTGTGTGTGTGTGTGTGTGTGTGTGTGTGTGTGTGTGAATGCAATTGTTCTTGTACTAATTACTAAAAATGATTCTATTAGAAACAAATAATCAAGACTTCAATAGTCATATCTGTAAATAAATATAAGAAGAAATCTATTTAGTCTTATTTCACTGATTGTTAATGAAAAAGTGTCACACCTTTTATGATGGCCTTCAGTGCATTGTGGTGATAAACTATGCAGAGGAGATTATTTGATAAGCTCAACACCTTAAACATCACAAGGTTACACACAAAAACACTCACACACACACTCACTCACTCACTCACTCACTCTCTCTCGCACTCTCTCTCTCTCTCTCACTCTCACTTCGTCCTCAATTCATCACTCACTCACACACTCAGTCTTGTCTCTTCCATCATCATTCTCTCTTACTCAGAAATGCACAGATAAATGCAAACACACACTCAGGTAAACCTCATAATATTTAATAAGTGAAGCAGGTATCGTGCTCATAATGAGATAATTCCATCATAAAAAGTCAATATCCTGTGTAAGTCATCAATGGAAAAGAAACAAAAATACAAACTGGAAAAATGGAAGAGGAAGAGAAGTAATAATAAATGAAACAATACAAAAAAAAGTTACAAACTAACAAACTAACAAGCTAACAAAAAAAAAAGAAAAAGAAAAATACAACAAGATCAAACTGACTTCCACAAAAAATAAAAATATAAAGGAAAAGAAACATGAGGCACTTGATTGCCAACACACTTTTAATCAATGCCATGACATTTCAAACAGGAAAAAGGGGAAAAACAAAAGAAAACGGAACACCAAACATGGCTCCATCACGTGCACATATGTGCACACGCACAGAAGAGATATGTTGATTGCATCCCCAATTCACTGACAAACACATTGATTGTTCAGTCTTTATGTACAACAACAGACAAAAAGAGATATTACTAATCATGTCAGGGAGGCTTAGAGAGAAGGGGGGGGAGGGGATAGGAGGATAAGGGGAGGTGAGGAGACTCCTTGAGGAGTTATTGAGCAATGGGTATATTGCCAGTAAAAATAGGTTAATGGTATATACAAAACACACATACTCCCCCACCCCAAGAGAGAGAGAGAAAAGGGATTTCTTTTGAATTACTGTCTGCTTTCTATACCTTTCATATATTTTGATTTCTACTCTACATTCTTGAAAGGACATGAATAGTGCATGTAATATCTACCCTGATCAAGTAGGAATCAGGTATGACTTATTTTTACATATATATCATGATATATTATTATTATTATTATTTTTCTCTTAAAACAAGGCCACAATCTAAAGTGTAGTGCTAAGATATGTTACATCACTGCACGAAGCTCTTTGTAAATAACGACGCAAAATACTTCCCCGCAAAGGAAGAATGAAAAAACGGGATTGAAACGCCAACTACCCTCTATCAATACTGCACTGAAAAATCCTCTCGCCACTTCTTTTCATTCTCTTTCTTTTCACAAATTATTCATTCATTTTATTACTATCATTATTATTATTAGTATTAGTATTATTGCATGTCACAAACTACAAGCTCAGTAACAGAAAAGAGGGAAAAATGAAAAAAACATAAAACAAAAGGAACATCCTTCCTCATTCTGAAAAAATAACCGTTGCAGGATTTCCAAGAGGGTTGGATGCTTTTCAAGAGGATGCTGAGCCTGGCTTGTAGTAGCGAATCCCATTGACCTGCAGAGAAGAGAAATAATCAGGAAGGCAAAGAAATCTCTTCACTTTACCAAGATAATATGCACAAGATAGATTTCCTTCAGATAACCCCTTAAACTTAATGTAACATATCATAAACAAAACAATCAGGATATGACAATATTCCTGAAATTAGTCAAACTGGTTACTGTCTCTTCTTTCTCTCTTAAGACAAAGACAAAGACAAACACACACACATGACAAAAAACCCTGCACATATGATATAATAATACTAAAAATAAAAAAAGAATAAACAAATAAAAATCAAGAGTCAGAAAAAGACAAAGATCGTCCCACTCACCGTCATGTCATGCTCAGTGATGTAAGCGGGGATCTCCAGCTGGTCCTGATCGATGATGTCATACAGGTATTCCACACCGGGAACGGAGTGAACCTGAGGGAAACCAAGAGGCAGATTTAGAGTCTTTCCGACTGAAGATAGAGACACAAAAAGCAACTGATGCTAGATTATGTGACAAGCCAAACAGTCACACCAAAATAGTAGCAAGTCATGGTTGTCAAAGTCAATCACATATGTGAGAAGCCACAACACATTATAACACTACACCAAAACAAAACACACTATAACACTATAAAAAAAATACTCACCTTGTGCTTGACCTGAGGAACCATAATACACTGTAACACTATAACCCACTATGACATAATAGTACATTATAACACACTGTAACAGTACAGCGCACTATACCACAGCAGAGCAAAAACCATCTCACCTTATGTTTGATCTGCGGAGCCATGAAAGTAGTAAACCACCAGGTCATAATTTTGGTCCATAGCGTTGGGTGCACAATGTAGAAGGCCTTGAGGTTCTTCTTGTATCTGGGGAAGAGGAAAAGAAGGCTATGTAGGATCATGGATATAGACAACATAGTACATCCCTGTCACTACATTTTACACATCTACTGACATCACTCTGCTTAGCGCAGACACACTAGTACATACTACACAAACATCCTCAGCACTATTCCTGCAACTATAAATACAAACAGACTAGAAAACACACATACATAAATCTGCCCAAACTTCCAGCCACCCTACACTATTACATCATCCCAACTTATATGGAGGGACCCGGTATAAGTGGTCACCTGCTGAAGGCTTCCCTAGACTTCTTTCCTATAAGTGCAAATTATATTTCGGGTAATAGTTTTTGATATTTGACTATACCTTTGATAAGAGTACATTTCTTCCTTTTATCATATTCTATCTTCTGGAAACATTGGTAAGAAAAAAAAAAAAAAAAGTAAATTAAAAAGTTTAGAGTTAAGAAAAGAATGGAAAAAAACACTTCAAGATTACCCCCCCCCCCCTCACCCAATTCCACTCCAGCCAGTGCTTACTTATACTCGAGGACTTCGTAGACCTCCCTGATCCAGGCGAGCGAGGGATGGTTCTCTGTGGTGGTGATGGTGTGGAAGTAGACGATCACGTAGTCTCCACGCACCAGGGGGTCAAGAAGGTAGATCAGATACAGGATGGCCTGAGGAAAAGGAATAGGAAGAACGGTCAATGAAAAAGGAGAAGGAGGAGAAGGAGGAGTTGCAGAAGAAGCTGATGAACAACAACAAGACATAGAAGTAGTAGCAGAAAGAGAAGCAGAAGAAATAAATAGGACACACAAAGAAAATTAGGCTAAAAATAAATTATAAGAAAGGCAACAGGTATGATGAAACAACAGAGTAAACATAACAGGAGTAACAATCAATGTAACAAAACCAAATATCTTTAAAAAGAGGACAAGAAAAAAAAGGAAGGAAAAAAAGAAACAGTATCAGAAAAGAAAAACAGAAAATACAAAAATAAGACCTGGAAAAACAGAAGCTTAAAACAAACAAAAACAAAAAGTTATTGATAAGAGAAAGAAAGTGAGAAAAAAGAGGAAAAAAACATACCTTTTCCAAGTTGATCTCGTTGAACTTGAACCACTTGCCAATGAATATGATGATGGGACGTCCAAACTTGTCGACCCCACACTGGTAGAGGCACCCAATTCCAGAGACCTCGCTCAGGTCCTCGGTCTTGGCACGGCGGAGGAGCCTCTCATACCTGTTAGGTCAGGAACAACCAAAAAAAAAGAAAATGTAAGCCAGAGTGGAAGTTGCTTAAAGTCTCAATTCTTTTTGTGTGACTTTCATGCTAACTTGGTACAGAACCCTACCCACCCATTATATCCTTTTGCTCCTCTCTTTCTCTGAAGAGAGAGGGAGAGAGATGGAGAGAGAGAGAGGGTGAGAGAAAGAGAGAGAGAGAGAGAGAGAGAGAGAGAGAGAGAGAGAGAGAGAGAGAGAGAGAGAGAGAGAGAGAGAGAGAGAAGAGAGAGAGAGAGAGGAGAGAGAGAGAGAGAGAGAGAGAGAGAGAGAGAGAGAGAAGAGAGAGAGAGAGAGAGAGAGAGAGAGAGAGAGAGAGAGAGAGAGAGAGAGAGAGGAGAGAGAGAGAGAGAGAGAGAGAGAGAGAGAGAGAAGAGAGAGGAGAGAGAGAGAGAGAGAGAGAGAGAGAGAGAGAGAGAGAGAGAGAGAGAGAGAGAGAGAGAGAGAGAGAGGAGAGAGAGAGGAGGAGAGAGAGAGAGAGAGAGAGAGAGAGAGGAGAGAGAGAGAGGAGAGAGAGAGAGAGAGAGAGAGAGAGAGAGAGAGAGAGAGAGAGAGAGAGAGAGAGAGAGAGAGAGAGAGAGAGAGAGAGAGAGAGAGAGAGAGAGAGAGAGAGAGAGAGAGAGAGAGAAAGAGAAAGAGAAAGAGAGAGAGAGAGAGAAAGAAAGAGAGAGAGAGAAAGAAAGAGAGAGAGAGAGAAAGAAAGAGAGAGTGTTATCAGATTCCATGCCAAGTTAGCATCAGTGCAGCAACAACACTATATGAAAACTAATCCATGCATCTAATCAAAAGATATAAAGATCGAAGAACAAAAAAGAAACAAAATGTAATAGCATTCAAAGAAAAAAATGATTTACTATTGACTGCTATAGAAAGGTTGGATTAATGATTCTACCAAAAACAGATTAACAGACCAAGGAGTTAATATCAAAATTAGCGTGAAATGCTTTCCAGAGACAAATGGACAGAGAGAATTCCTTGAAAGAAAAATTTGAGACAAAGATTAGAGATTTTGCTTAACTCTCGTGTACATGAACTCGAGGTTGAGAAGTACTTTTAAAAAATATATATCTATATATAATATCAATAATAGATGAATAATGGTCATAAATAAAACAGATAATGAAGTCTTACAAAGTCTCATCATAGTGTCCTTAAATGAATTACAACCCCCTTGCCCTCAAAAAATAATACCATCATATCAAATATATAATAAATATTGTGAATAATGGCTAACATTTGGAGAGAATATTTTTCCAGCCTTAAATTATCATCACAACTTGAAATGCTGTATTTGTGGAATATAATATGTAATTTTTCTTTTTAGAAATGCAGGTATAAAAATTTACCAATTCATTATCCAGAGCGGAAGTCATTTGAATAAAGTTGAAATGAGCTGTAATTCACTTTACAAAAAATATGTAGTGTCTTACTAATAACATAAAAAATACAGTAGTACAAAACAATTTATACCAAGCAAAGTATTGTCAAACATACAGAGTTACTGAAGATATAAAATAACTGATATACCGTTAGTAGAAGACTGATGAAGCTTTGAACATTTCAGAACAATTCATAACTGGTAAACAAAGTCATTGCTAGATGTTGGAATATTTCTTCTATCATTCATTCTAACATCTATGTTAACCCACTCATGACGGGGGCATTCCAGCCTTGAATGTCCCAATGCCGGGGCGTTCGAATTATTAGGCCTAAATCAATTAAATGGCTGGCACAATACTGTGCCGCCCGGCCACTGGGCTTTTGAATGAGCGGTACAGTACTGTACCACCCGTCCAGAGAGGGTTAAAAATGAAAAATATTTCTAGACAGGCCAGGTAAAGATTAAAAAAACAATTGCTTTTGGAACTGCATTGTCAAAAGCCAATTGCCCAAAACATTGCAGTTGACAAACAATACTTTCGGGTCTTGTTTGTTTTCGTCCTAAACAAAACGGAAAATTTTACAGCTTTTACAGGTTGAGCTTACAATGTTAAGGCATTATAAAATTATTCATGTCATAAAATCCATTATGAGGTAAAGGTACCCTCCAGATTTTTATTTTATTTTTATGATTAAAAATGTTATGGTTTATATTTTTGTTAATGATGCCCAATGGAACAGTTTATATCAGCAGATTTCCTATTGCTTGCTCTGCAATGATGTTGAATAAAAAAATGACTTTTGTTAACATAAGTTTTACCTAAAATTTCCAAATTATGTTTTGTCATTTTCCTTGTACCAATATTTGCTTAAATATTTAAAGGGATTTTGCTTGCATTTGATGGACTACAGGCATTGTAAGGAATTACATTGTATTTTTTATACAGTGAAAATCAATAGAATATCTTCATACATATGTTTCATGAAATTTATCTAGATATTCCTTCACAAAAGAATTCCTTTCAAAACTGGGTGTGTCTTTCATGCTGGCAAATACAGTATATAATCATATTTGTCATTTTACCATGATATTTGGTACTTTTAAGAATGCACTTAACACTTTCACACTTGGCATAATACTTCAGAAAACTCATGAATAACCTTAGAGACAGTGACACTTCTCCCAGCACTAAATATTCAAAATCTGCACCTAGCACTATTATGAGACTTTGCCATACAAAAAACAGAGCAATATAGAGTCGTCCCAAAAGCAGATCATGAAGGACACAGAAACCAAAGTACGAGGCCTTGTCATACATGAGCACAAAAAGTGAACGAAGTGAAAAGATGAGAAAATCAATGAAAAAGAAAAAAACAACTGACTGAAAACAAATAGAAGACCCTCTTGCTTTGACTGACCATCAATCAAGTTTATTTGCGATCATCTCAACCAAAGATAAGCCACAAGTCAATAACAATAAGTTCAGGATTTAGTGAGAGTTGCCTTTTACTTACGAAAAGAATTCCCTTCAGAATACATG
>NW_028234406.1:48052549-48062549 GCF_977035675.1 Penaeus japonicus
GACGAAGGGAGGAGGGAAGGGCTGCGAAGGACCCCGCGCCCGCCGCCCACCCGCCCCACCACCCCACCGACCCACCGCCCCCGTCTGCACATGCGGCGGTGGTGGTGGGGCGGGGGAGGAGGAGGGGGGGAGGTGAGGGATAAGGGCAGAATGGGGGAGGGGAGGGATAAGGGCTGGAGAGGGTGGGGCGGAAACGGAGGGGGGTAAGGTAAGGTAAGGTGAAAGGTGTGTGGTGGGGGAGGAGGGGGAGGGGGCTGGAGAATCCTTCTTTTCTTCCTCATTCAGCTACACTTTCATCGGGTCCTCGTTTCCCCATTCTCTTCCTCTTGTTCTTACTCTTCTTCCTCCTCTGTTCCCTCCCCTTCCTCGACCTCCCCATCTCTCCTCCGATCCTTCTCTCCTTTCGCTTCAATACACAAACATCAACAACCTCGTCAATCCCCTTCCCCATTCCCATCCTCCTCCTCCTCCTCTTCCTCCCTCTCCTCTCCTATTCCGCCCCCCTCATCCTCATTCCCATCATCCTCCCGCTATCCCTCCCTTCCACTTCCTCTTTCTTTTCCTCCTCCTCCTCCTCTTTGCTTCCCTGAAACCAGTCACGTGATCCCTTCCCCCTCTACGTGCCATCCCCCAGGCACTTGCAAGCACGAAGAGCTGCCGATCCCACGGCGGCCGCAAGAGAGATCGACTGGAGAAGCAGGCAAGCAATTCTGACCCGCCCGCCACCCCCTCTCATGCGCACATTCATTCATTCATTCATTCATTCATGCATTCATTCATTCACCTCCATACCCCAAATGAGACCCCCCTAACCTACCCTACCCATCCATCGCACCCAAAACCCACCCTCTCCTCCCTCCCCTCAAACCCTTTGACTCCTCACCTACCCTTCTCCCCACCTCCCCCTCCCCCTCCCCTCCTTCTGTGGAGAGTTTGGGAAGCTCGGGCCATTAGTGTGCTTTCCAACGCGCCGCCGGTCGACCCCCCCCTCCCTCCCCCCGCTGCTGAAACCCGTCGCAAAATTAGCTACCGAGCATTGTCGTGACGGATGAGGTTCATTCAATTTCTCATTCTCTTTCTCTTTCTCTTTCTCTTTCTCTCTCTCTCTCTCTCTCTCTTTCTCTTCCCCCCCTCTCCCTCCCTCTCTCTCTTCTCTCTCTCTCTCTCTCCCCCCCCCCCTCTCTCTCTTTTTCTCCCTCTCCCTCCTCACTCTCTCTCTCTCTCTCTCTCTCTCTCTCTCTCTCTCTCTCTCTCTCTCTCTCTCTCTCTCTCTCTCTCTCTCTCTCTCTCTCTCTCTCTCTCTCTCTCTCTCTCTCTCTCTCTCTTTCTCTTCCCCCCCCCCTCTCTCTCTCTCTTTCTCTCTCTCTCTCTCTTTCTCCTTGTTTGACCTCTACCGCCGATTTCGGAGGAGCGAGGTCGACGAGAACCCCGAAAGCAGGGGACGTCGGGGTCACCCAGGTCATTCTTCTCCGCCTTTCCCACGCGCGCCCGCACGCGCCTCCCTCTCCCCCTCCCCCTCCCTCCTTGGCCGTGCAGGCTCCTCTCCCCTCTTCACTCACTTACAGCTCCTTCTTTTCTTGCGATACACATACACGCACACGTAGACACACACACACACACACACACACACACACACACACACACACACACACACACACACACACACACACACACACACACACACACACACACACACACACACGCACACGCACATACGCACACACACATACACATACACACACACATGTGCGCGCGCACCAAAATAAGATATTCTAACAACCACAAGGCCCCTAAACAATGAGAAAATACCCCGCTAGCACGAAAGCGTGAATTCGGACTATACTTTTTGGAACACGATTGTAAAAAGCACTCGGAAATAGCATTCAAACCTTAACCCAAAACAAATCAGATCAATATTACTAGTATTTTTATGAAGAATTTACTGAAAATCTTTAGTTCTACCGTGAGCCGCTCGACTGAGATGTTCACTCGCTAACATGTAATCACTTTCCCGGGAAAATGTCTTACTGCTTTCGTTTGTCTCTCCTTTTACATTTTCGTCAGTGGAGACTCGGTCGCCTTTCAAAAAACACGCCAGTCACACACGAAACAGACAGGCAGACAAACAAATAAATAGAGAAAACACACACACATACACACACAAACACAAACACACCCACACCCACACCCACACACACACACACAAACACACCCACACACACAAACACACCCACACCCACACTAACACACGCGCACGCACACATACACATACACTCACTCACTCACGCTCTCTCTCTCTCTCTCTCTCTCTCTCTCTCTCTCTCTCTCTCTCTCTCTCTCTCTCTCTCTCTCTCTCTCTCTCTCTCTCTCTCTCTCTCTCTGTCTCTGTCTCTCTGTCTCTCTGTCTCTCTGTCTCTCTGTCTCTCTCTCTCTCTCTCTCTCTCTCTCTCTCTCTCTCTCTCTCTCTCTCTCTCTCTCTCTCTCTCTCTCTCTCTCTCTCTCTCTCTCTCTCTCTCTCTCTCTCTCTCTCTCTCTCTCTCTCTCTCTCTCTCTCTCTCTGTCTGTGTGTGTGTGTGTGTGTGTGTGTGTGTGTGTGTGTGTGTGTGTGTGTGTGTGTGTGTGTGTGTGTGTGTGTGTGTGTGTGTGTGTGTGTGTGTGTGTGTGTCCGCCTCGCATAGGTCACGGCGCGGCATTTCATGATCTGTTCGAGCATCCTGGTCCTTGAGAAAATCCATCTCTCTCGTCCCGTCGCTTGCCCTCGTCAGCCACTTCAGTACAAGAATTTTATGACATGTTCAAATATAATGCTTTTAAAATACTTTTTTTGTAAGACTTTATTAGGACTTCGTTGTGTCAGGATTTTTGAAGATTTTTTTTTTTTCTATTACAAAATTCCATTTCTGATCGCCTTCGGATTTTGCTTCGATATCTTTGATCTTTCTCTCTCTCTCCCTCCCTCCCTCTCCCTCCCTCCCTCTCCCTCCCCCTCCCCCTCCCCCTCCTCCTCTACACCTCTCTCTCCCTTTCTCCCTCCCCTCCCTCTCCCCTTCCCCCTCACCCCCTCTACCTGTCTCCCTCTCTCCCCTTCTCTCGCACCGTCGTGGCCATCGTCAATAAACCAAAACCGCGACATTAAGGCTCCCCTGTCTCCCTCCCTCCCTATCCCCACCCTTATTCCATCCCCCTTCCTCTCCCCACCCTTACTCTACCCCCCTCCCCATCCTGCGACAGATCCACGACGTCACTCCAAGTCAATATGACTATAAACGCACATTTTTTTTTCATCCTATTTCTCCTTCGTTCTTTTAGACGTTTGTTCTGACACTGTGGCCGAAGCGGGTGGCCATCGTACGACTTTGCTGTCCTCCTCTCGCTCTCTCGTCTGTCTGTCTGTCTGTCTGTCTGTCTGTCTGTCTGTCTGTCTGTCTGTCTGTCTGTCTGTCTGTCTGTCTGTCTGTCCGTCCGGGTCCTCTTTCACACCTCTCCTGTCCGCTATCCTCCCTGCCTCCTTCTCCCTGTTCTTTTGTCTCGCTCTTTCTCATTCTCCTTCACGCTCCGATCCCTCTGTTCCCTCTTTCTATTTGATATCTGCTACTCTCTCTTCCTCTTTTTCTACCTCCTCCCTCCCTCCTACCCTCTCTCTTTAACGCTCACTCTCACTCACTCCCATTCTCTCTCTCTCTCTCTCTCTCCCTCTCTCTTCCACCCACTTCCCGCTGCCGAGAGACGACATTCCAATAACAATCCACACTTCACGATCCACCTCCCCTTTCCACTTCTCCACTTCAGAAAGGCAAGAAACAAACAAACAAAAAAAAAGATAGATAAACAAAAACAAAAATGTTTCCTTTCTTATTCGCTTTATTACCAAATATTTTTATTATTTTTCAATATTCTTTTCCCTTCTTTCTCTTCCTGTTTTTTTCTTCCCTCCTTCCTTTTCTTAATCTAATTTTCACATTCGACTTTTTCACTCTCCTGCCTTTGCGTCAACACCATCGACACTATCACCGACACTATCATCATCACTATCCAAATCTTTCGCTGTCATTGTCAATACTACTGTCCGTATTACAACTGATCTCGCTAAGGCTATCGCTATCACTATCACATTCACCTTCGCCAACACTATCAGAGTCATTGCTATAGAGCCATCACTGTAATCGTCCGCATCACCATCACCATCACTCTCCCGGCGACTATCACCACCACCGACACAGCATCACCACCAAAGTCAGCACCGCCGCCACAACTACTATCGCTCTCACCATCACAAGGAAAACCCCCACGACCACTCGGACGCTCACCATCACCATCACCCCAGCCTCCCTGACCGTCACCATCGCCCCCTCACCATAGCGCCGCCGTCACACCTACTGCGTCACACCTGAGCGCGACCGCCGCTGTGTCACTACCGGCGCCGACCCCGCTCTCTCTCCGCTTTAGTCTTCTTCGCGTTTATCCTTAGCATCCCGTGGAGAGGGAGAGGGAGAGGGAGAGGGAGAGGGAGAGGGAGAGGGGGAGGGGGAGGGGGAGGGAGAGAAAGGGAGGGAGGGAGGGAGATAGAGATAGAGATGGAGAGAAAGAGAGAGATGAGAGAGGAGTGGAAGGGAGAAAGAAAGAGAGAGAGAGAGAGAAATGGGAGAGGGAGGAGGAGGGAGGGAGAAGGATAGGGATGGGATAGGGAGAGGGAGGGATAGGGAGGGAGCGGGAGAGGGAGGGAGGGAGGGAGGGAGAGGAGAGAGAGAAGGAGAGAGAGGGGGAGGGAGAGGGAGAGGGAGAGAGACAGAGAGAGAGGGAGAGAGAGAGAGATGGGAGAGGGGTGGAAGGGAGGAGAGAGAGAATGAGGGAGAGAGAAAGAAAGAAAGAGAGAGAGAGAGAGAGAGAGAGAGAGAGAGAGAGAGAAAGATGAGAGAGGGAAAGAGGGAGAAAGGACGGAAGGGAGGGGTGGGAGAGACAGTGAAAAGGAGGAAAGATGGAGAGGGAGAGGGGGAGATGGGGGAGGGAAAGAGGAAGTAGGGGTGAAAGGGAGGGGAGAGCGATGGAGGGGGTGAGGGAGACATGGGAAGATAGAGATAGAAATAGATACATAGGTAAATATAAGTATAGATGGATAGATAAAGATAGAGGTATGGAGATAGAAGATGAGGCGGGCGGATGGGAGGAAGGGAGGACGGAAGGAAGGAAGGGAGAGAGAATATGAGGCGGGAGGGTGGGAAAAGAGAGGAAGGGAGGGAGGGAGAGGGAGAGTAAGAGAGGAATAGAGAGGAAACAATAGGAACGAGAGTTAGAGGAAGAGGTGGAAAGAGAGAGAGAGGAAGAAAGGGCAGAGCGAGTGATAGACGAAGGGGATGAGAGCAAATAAGTCGAAGGATGGAAAAGGGGGAAGGTGGGAGGGAGGAAAGAAGGGAGGAAAAACGGAGGGAGGGAGAGAGAAAGCGAGGAATGGATGGATTGGGGGGAGCGAGGGATGGTTAGAGTGAGGAAGGGAGGGAATTAAGAGGGAGGAAAGGGAGACGAACAAATGAGCACACAAACAGAATGATAGACAGATAGAAGGGAAGAGAGAAATTGCTCCAGTTTAAGTGTACAGAAGAAGGAGAATAAGAAAAAAACATAAGTGGAAGGAATAAAAAAGAGAAGAAAGGAAAAGGGAAAGAAAGGGATGAAAGAGGAAGGAGAAGGTAAATGAGAGACTGAGAAAGAGGAAGAAAAAATGCAAGAAAAAAAGAAGAGGAGGAGGAGGAACAGAAGAAAAAGAGGGAGAAGAAAATAAAAAAATAAATAAAAAAAGAAAGAGGGGGAGACGGCTCGAAGTAAGAGCCCACGCATCTCCATCAATTCCTTCACCTTGGCCAAAGTTCATCACAACAAACTTGATTCTTATTTCAATCCATCTCTATCCCACCGCACTCATATTCTGGCTTTTCCACTTTGCAACTTGGACGCACTTCCCAGCGAGTAAATGCCCACTCTCACGCACGCATGGCCGCACGCACGCACGCACAGACGCACGCACGCACTCACACACCTGCGACCATCACGGCGAAGACCCGCGGCGCACTGGCTCCGTCTCCAAAGGTCTCGGCACAGGAGGGCGGTCGGCTCGCACGGAGGGGGGAGGGGGGGGGGAGGGCGGGAAGGTAGGAGAAGAGAGTCCAAGATAGGGGAGAGGGGAAGAGGGGAGGGGGAGGGGATGGGTTAGAAGAGGGGTAACAGGGAGGGGAGAAGGGAGAGGAGGGGAGAAGGGGGAGGAAAAGGGGAGAGGGAGAAGTAAGGGAGAAGTAAGGGAGGAGAGAAGGAGAATGAAGGATAAAGGGGGAGCGGAGGGTCATATGGACAGAGGATGAAGTTAAGGAGAGAGAGAGAGAGAGAGAGAGAGAGAGAGAGAGAGAGAGAGAGAGAGAGAGAGAGAGAGAGAGAGAGAGAGAGAGAGAGAGAGAGGGGGGGGGCTGGGGGAAAGGGGACTGAGAAGGAAGGAAGGATTCGACGAGAAGAAAGGAGAAGGAAGGCGATGACGCGAGGCAGGATCAGAAGGAAGAAGAGGAGGAGGAGGAACACCGGTGAACGAGAGCAAGAAGTTAAAAGGAAGAGTATGAAAGACTCGAAAAAAAATAAAAAAAATATAATAAAAAATGATATGGAGAAAAAAAATCATGCACAAAAAATAACGGAAAAGGAGAAAGAAAAGAAAAAGAAAAAGAAAAAAAAAAAGAACAATAACAAATAAACACACATTGAATTCTCTTAATAAACGAAGACACGGCAAAGTGTACGAAAGAGAGAAGAGCACCATGCCCCCCCCCTCCAACGCCCCCGCCCACTTCATGACTCACAAGGCCATGAATCCACGACAAGAAACGCGACCGGAGAGACGAGATAAGTGTCGTTATCTCCGCCGGGCGCTCGCTCGGCGGCCATGCGTCATGCAACTCCCCTTCATCTCTGGGCATGCACTTCACGCTCCCGACGCCCACACGATGGCTTTTGGTATCACTGCGGGGAAGCGACTATTGCCAATGTTATGCTGATTACCATCGTCACTATCACGCGCACAATATATATATATATATATATATATATATATATATATATATATATATATATATATATATATATATGTATATATAAACACACATAAATAACAAACCTGTAGTTATTTACATCCTATCGCTTCATCCATTTAACAGAAGGGAGAGAGTAAGATAAAAAAGAAAAAAAAAAGAAAAAAGAAAACGTGAAGGAGGGGAGGTATTAACAACCCCCCCCCCCCTCCCAGCCATTCGCTCATTCCCTCGGACATGTCACATCACTCTCCCCCTCTCCCCCCCCACAAATCCCCCCCAGCGTGAATTTTTCAATAAGATCGACATGGCGCTCGAGCTCGTCCTCCGGGCTCGAGGCAAGGGCGAGCTGGCCCGATTTGGGAGTCCTCACTGTGTACAACATTTAAGTAACTGAGTAAATGTACTCAAACCCTTCCATGTGTCCTCCCATGTGTACAATTTCTCATGAGTAAAGCGAATCTACTGAATAAAGTTCTCACTGAAAAAACAGCAATTGGGGGGAACTGCCACGGGGACCCCTCCCGTCGCCTTACCTTAGCTTCCGCGGTCCCCCTCCCTCTGGTCGAGTCCGGAGGCTACAAAACGTGCTCGATGACACTGCCACTGTGGTCTAGTCTCGAGGCTACGAGGCTCCGCACTGTAGCCCCGACCCCTGCAGCAGGTGCGGATGTGCCCTAAAGGACGACATCCTGTGCCGCGGATTCTCGTTGTTCTGCCTCGCTCGCTCTTTTGCCTTGTTTACGCTGCGCCCTTTTCTTCGTTACCTGACCTTGTCTTGCTTTCCGTTTCTTTATCTCCCTTTCTCGCGTTAGAACCCCTTCCTCAAAACCCAGTTCCAAAATACGTAAGTCTACCGCACTTTTAAAGAGAAAATAGATAGGCTGATTTCGCGACGAATGGAACTCGAGGCACGAGGCAGATGCGCTCAACAGGTCACAGCAAGGATGGCGACTAATATCACCAATAATTTCTCTCATAAATTTCCCCACGAGATATCGTCAACAATGAAAATTGCAATAGTTCTCCCATACCACCCTGTCGATAAAATGAATAAGAGACAACAAAAAAATATTGACTCTCGTTGTAAATCGTAGAGCTGGATCATGGCACACAGACCATCCACGCACACACACACTCATATTACACATAGATACGTATACATATATACATGCATAAGCACAGATATACATATATATATAAATAAATGTATATACACAAAAGTATATGTACGTATACATACATACATACACACACACACACACACACACGCGCGCGCGCGCGCGCGCACGCATATACATATGTCTAAACAACTCCTCTCTCGTAAAACAAGGAACAAATAAAACAAGAAGGCCCGTCTGCCTCGTGCATCAGGGTGCCCCCCCAAAAAAGGGGTGGGGTGGGGTGGGGAGGGGAGGGGAGGTGGGGAGTAGGAAAGAGGAGAGAGAGTAGGAGGGAGAAGGGGGAGAGGGAGAACTGAACGCTGTATTTAACGCTACATCCTTGTTATCTGCCTCTTCTTTCTCGCTCCTCATCCTCCCCCTACCCCCCCCCCACACACACACTTCCTTCAAATGACTACAAAGACACGAATATGACGCTGACAGCGGCCCCCCTTCCCCCCTCCCCCCCTTCCACTCCTCCCCACCCTTCCCCCTTCCCTACCATCCATCTCTTCTCCTACTCTTATTTCTTTCCTTTACTTATCTTTTCTTCTTTCCATTCTTGAACTTTCCTTTCTTTTCCTTTCCTTCCCCTTCCCTTCCCCCCCCCCCTTCTCGCCCCCTCCGAGCAGCGCCTTCGAAGGATGAAAGCCTTGGCAGCTGCACCGTCTGAAATGCCCCCCCCCCCTCGTCCTCCTCTCTCCTCTTCAGCGGAGTCCTTCAAAGCACAAGGAGAGGACCGGGGCACCCTTTCTCCCCAAACCTTTCACTCATTCACTCACTCACACACTCACACACTCACTCACTCACACACTCACACACTCACACACACACACTCACTCACGCAGTCACTCACTCACGCAGTCACTCACACACACTCACCATTCCCCCACCTTTTCACTCACTCGTTCACGCACTCACTCATGTACTTCCCCACCCTTTCACTCACTCACTCCCTAATGCACTTTTCTTCCTGCCCCCTCCCCTATCCCCCCTACCCCCCACACACTGAGATCCCGAAAAAAAGGGATAAGACGAAAAAGAAGAATCGGAAAAGGAAAACAAGGGAAAGCGAGGCCGGAAGAGGAATATAATGAAGGGGAGGGATAGAAAAGAAAGAGGAAGAAGAAGAAGAAGAAGAAATAGAAGAAAAAAAGAGGAAGAAGAAGATGAAGAAAAGGAGAAGAAGAGAAAAAGAATGAATCAAAAGCTTCAGATACAGACAAACAGGAAGAGGAGAAAGGGAGAGAATAGAGAAGAGAAAAGCAGAGAGAGAGAGAGAGAGAGAGAGAGAGAGAGAGAGAGAGAGAGAGAGAGAGAGAGAGAGAGAGAGAGAGAGAGAGAGAGAGAGAGAGAGAGAGAGAGAGAGAGAGAGAGAGAGAGAGAGAGAGAGAGAGAGAGAGAGAGAGAGAGAGAGAGAGAATAGAGAAGAGAAAAGCAGAGAGAGAGAGAGAGAGAAAGAGAATAGAGAAGAGAAAAGCAGAGAGAGAGAGAGAGAGAGAGGAGTGAGCGGTGCAGGTAGGCGCATACCTGTGCTCGTTAGTGAGCGTGTTAATGCGTTCCCCGATACTCGGCCGCCATCTTAATCCCGCCAGCCGACCCATTCAATCTCAGCGCCTTCGGTCCTTCCTTCATTCCTTTCCTTTGATTTTGGCTTTTCTTACTTCGTCTTTTTCTTCATTGATACCCCTGCCCTTGTTGTCATTATCATTATTATTATCATTATTGTTATCTTCACTATTATAATTTTTACTATCATTACCATTTTCATCA
>NW_028234406.1:48069437-48081937 GCF_977035675.1 Penaeus japonicus
TTACCCTCTCCGCACTGCCCAGTCGTCCCTACTTGCTCTTTTCAGCAAGTTATCAAAATATGGGTTATTTTGAACGATTTTTTTAGGTCGATGCAAAGGAACTGTTCTGAGTTTTTATTTCCAGTGTGATTTTGCATTTTTCTTAACAGTGATGTTTGAGCACTTATCCCAGTACGGTAACATTTTGTTCCTATATCTCTTGGATTTGGTGCTAGATTTTCAATGATCGTCCATACAGATATAACAAAGTATTTTTTTCTCCGTATTTGTGATGGGAATAGTGATCATGATATCAATGATGACTAGCAAATATATATATATATATATATATATATATATATATATATATATATATATATATATATATATACATACACACACACACACACACATACACATGCACACACACGCATCACAACTACACACCACACACACACACTCACACAAACACAAAGACCCCCCACACCCACACGCACACACACACACACACACACACACACACCCAACACACACACACACCATATATATAATATATATATATATATATATATAATTATAAATATATATATATATATATATATATATATATACATATATATATAGATAGATAGATAGATAGATAGATAGATAGATAGATAGATAGATAGATAGATAGATAAGCCACCCCTGCCTCATGCCCCCTTACCGCATCATATTTTCCTAAGATTTTTGTATTTTCCAGTTTTAAAGATAGTCAATCTCAACTATCTGTCATGACTTTTTTGTGTGTGTGTGGTTTAAGAGGTAACATCAGTTTAGTAATTTCCAAACAGGATAACGAAATGGTAAAGGTATAGAGTGCCAAGCTAAAATACATATAATCGATTATTCGAATAATGTTTATTTGCCGTTCCTTAAGTTACCCCTAAATTAAATACAGAAAATGGTCAAGTTGGGTTATAGTGTTTTATTTGATATTTGATTTGATATTCTAAACTTCATAATCAATTCGCAATAAATCCTCTCCGAAATACGTTTTGCAGATAATTTGATATAAGAATGATATGATTTTTTTTTAGATACCTAAGTAAAATTAATAAGATTCACTTGACTGGTTTAATCGAATCAGCTGTTTCCAAGATGGCTCCAACACGAACGATCCGGGCCGCCGCCAGACAAGTAAAACCCATTTTATCCGTCGACCAAGGAGAGGCGAGGAAACGTGTCCTTAATCTTTATAAAGCCTGGTATCGTCAGATTCCTTATATCCGTAAGTTGACGTATTGTTGGGGATGTTTGAGGGAGAAATCGCCAACCGTGTGGAGACGATGTTCTGGTGGTCGGTGTTTAGGATTCGGTGGGTTTTTGTTTTCATAATTATTGATGATTTTCTGTTGTAGTTCTATTGTAATTAATTAGTCATGAGTAATAAGATGGCATGGCATTGATTTATTGTAAATATTGTGGGCAAGTTTTTATTTTAAATGTGAATGACTGTGATATCCAGCAATATTTGTACTAGATTGTTGGAAAATCTGTTTACCATCACTTGTGTTGAAGAATGTTGTAAGAATTTACAGACAAGGGAGAGTTTCTTTTTACTTTTTTTCCTTGGTTTTCTCTTTTTGGCTATTTTGAAAATTTGTATAAATGAAGTATCAAAAGCATGGGTAAGTGGTAACAATGGAATTTTCTTTCCTCCTACTACTCATGTAGTTGACATAGTCCGTGATTTCTCCCTATGGCCTATGCCCCCACCTGGACCTACCCTGTTCAGGGCACTTTGTGTAACATACCTTGTACAGAATACCTATAAAACCACCATCCTCGCCCTGAAATTCAAACATGGCTGTGTTTATGTATTTACCACTAGCGACAAGCTGTGGACTGGAAACCCCCAGTGAATGACCTGTATGTGCTGTTATGTTCTCTCGATAGTTGGCACAATATTCCCCATTTGTTACAGTATAATTATAGAGTGCCATCTATTGAGTGGTCACATCATTATCGGTCCTAGTTTCCTATCCTAAAGCCCCCCTTGGCTAGAGCTAACTTGAAAATTAGGCAGAGTTAAATAGGAAATTGGGTTAAGATTTTGCATATGAAATATTCCCAGATTTCATATTTTACCCCGCAATTTCCCTGATCTACTTCATGCCCTCCCCTACTATCGGGGCCCAGATTGTGGGGTCCAGGGGTGGAAGCGCGCATTATCTTCACTATATATGAATAGTAGAAGTTGAGAGGAATCCATCGATACCACTTTTGTGGTATTTAGTAACGCAACATTACCTGGAAAATTTACCGTTTTTATTTTTCCTGTAGCTAAGCCCCCATTTCTTAACTTAATCTGAGGCGTATGAGGGGCCAGGTTGCAGGTTGTCTTGTAGTAGTTTATAAAATAATTTAATAAAATATCTATAATCTATGCACACAGTAGCCATCTCAATACGAAATTTGAACGAGGACTGATACTCAACATTCAGTTGTCTGTGATTGGTCAATAAATTTATTGGTTATATCAATTGTTTCCCTATTGGTGCTATTATTATCATGTGACAATATTGCCATTAGCAATGTTTTTTTGTATTTCCGTGAGCAAGGTTGGCACATGTGCAGAGCCAATATTTTTTCAGTCAGAGGTTTGCAAGTGCGGCGGAAACATCTCCCTTTATTAATTTTTTAATTATTTTCAAAATAATATATCTTGCTTAATTTGCATTTTTAGAAGAAAAGAGTTATATGGCGTTACATCATAATTAAAACTACATAATGATGTATGGTTAGTTTTTCACTGTATTCATGTGTTTTTATCCAGTAATACCATTTTGAGGTAATTTATGAATAAATTGCATTGACATTTGACACAAAAACACTTTAGTCCTGCCATACTTCTGTCACCTACAAGACTAATATGTATCAGATATTGTTCCTATACAATTTACTCACCCACATGGTACAGTGTGTGATCCTATACCCCCCTTTTTCAGAGCACTTTGTATTACTTATCTTGATTTGAGTTTTATTTAGTGATAGACCTTTTGAATACATCATCAGTGTGTAACAGAAGTTGCCAATATGTATCCTGTACTGTGGCTAATACCACAAACGCATGCACGTCTTCATGATACAAGAAAGAGCTTGAAATATGCCTTAGCACTCAAGCCCACGGATTCTTAAACTACAAGAAACGTGAAAGAATTATGATTGGCCAATCAGTTTACAAGTTGTTCTAATTGTCTTTCGTCTATAGAACATCATGAAATCGTTTATTAACCCGCTAATTCTGGGTGACAAGATATCACAGTGAGTGGTGGCAGGACCAGCCGCCAAGCAAGTGCACATCAAATAGAAAAAAAGCACATCAGTTGATTGTTTATCAGTGCTAGTTGAAGGTTGAAGACCCTGATCTGCTTCATGCCCTCCCCTACTATTGAGGAGATATTGAGGAGGATTGCGGGGTATAGGGGGGGAATTGCAAATTATTTCCTTTATATATTAGTACAAGAGGATGAGAGGAATCCATTGGTACTTTTTTCATGTTATTTAGTAATGTGGCACTATTCTGAATATTTTCTCTTCTGTGACATAATCCTTGCAAATTAAGAATATGAAAGTTATCTGATAATTAAAATTATCAAAAATTGGTCTACTCATAGGTAGAAAGACTTTTTTTTCATGTAAATTAAGTGATTTTAAATGTTTAGAAGAGACCCACACGTTTGCCACTGTATGGCCTTTATGACAAGCAGACCTCAACCACCAGCGAACCTCCATCCTGCTTATCATAGGAAGATCTACCTTGTAGACCTCTCAGGTAATTTATCATCGGATAATGAAGCAGTTTGAGCTCTTAATTGGCAGAATATATTTAATCAAGATTTGGTCTTTACCAAAATGCGGAAGTGCTGAGGCCACAGTAATCACTGAACACTGCACACTTTTGGGTTGGATTTACTCATAGGCCTTACAAAATAGATCATGAGATACAAGTGGATTTGGATAGAGCACAGCAAATGTGAATGCATGGTAAAAATTCTGTTTTGAAAGCCATTGAGTGGTGTCTTCAAAATAATTGCACAAGTAGCATTTTTTTTCTTCTTTTTGCAATAATGTCAGAGTAAAAAATTACTCATGCCATGTGCATTTTATATCTGTTTTACATTTGAAACTAATTTTACATGACAAATTTTATGATATACCATTGGGTATAAAGGGGGGGGATTCCTTGATACCAATTTATTTACATTAACCCATTGCAGACGGGTGTCATGACATATATGATGCAGGAGCTTTGGCCTGATGATGGGCCTCATGACATACATGATGTTCAGGGATTTTGGATCATTGTGCTATTTTATCGTGCCATGAGTAACGAGTGAGTAATGATGGCAATTGCAGTCGTAATTACTATAATTACCATAATATTAAGCAAACTTAACATCCAAAACCTAGATGGCACCACTTTCTTCTAGCACCAGCAGGAGAGAGAGCCTTGAATGCCACCCATCCATGGTTTCTAGCAAGCACTATCTTTAGAGAGTGATGGCACACAGCAAGTTGATGACCTCTTGCTCTAAAGTACCGCCGATGAAGGATGTGCAGGCAGAACAAGAAGAGGAAGGTGACTCAAACCAAACCATACCCAGTGTCTAAAATGTGCTCCTTTGCCAATATGGATGCCTTTTACTATGACATTTACAGTTATAAGCACAGGTTTCTTTCCTCTTCCTTACCTCTTCATGTTATCTTCATTGTAGGTGGTTATATGTTTCATATTCGTTCATGACAAAACTAAAAATATGAAAAAATAGTTACTTTTTGTCCTCCCATACATCAACAATGACATTCATTGTAATGGACAGATTTTGCAGGCATTTACCCTTTTTATTCACCCATGAATAACAGCAGTAATGATGTATATTTATAGAATATATTTTAACCCGTTAACGACGGGGATAGATTTGCTTATCCAGGCTACAAGATGGGTTTCATTTCTGAGTGAGGCAGCTTCAGCAGCATACCTTGGTTTTTCCCACTCCCTTCCCACTCATTGTAGAGCTAGAGCCATTTTTTGTATGTGTTTTACTGTTTTTAGAGACATATCTGTCATATCACAAGCTCTATCAATTCTGCAGTTGACTAAAATTTAAAAGTTCAGGGTCCATATCAACTAATTTTTTTCTTTATACTCAATGTGATAGAAGTATTGCTGTTTTAGGGGAGGACAAAAAACAACTTTATTTTTTCGTATTTGTGTGCAGTCATGAATGAACATGAAACTTAAAACAATCTAAAATGAAGATAACATGATGAGGTAGGGAAGAGGAAGGAAACTTGTGCTTTTGACAGTGAGTGCCACAATAAAAGGCATCCCTACTGGCACAGGGGCACATTGTAGGCATTGGGCATGGTGTGAGTCACCTTCCTCCTCTCGTTCTGCCTGCACATCTTTCATCTGCGGTACTTTAAAGCAAGAGGTTGGCAACTCGCTATGTGCCATTGCTCTATAGAGATAGTGCTTGCTAGAGACCGTAGATGGGTGCCATTCAAGGTTCTCTCTCCTGCTGGTACTAGAAGAAAGTGGTGCCATCTAGGTTTAGGATGTGAGTTGAAACCCATTTTGCTTAATATTACGGCAGTTATGATAATTATGACTGCAATTGTCATAAAAGCAACGCCTCTCATCAATTGAGTGGGTGAAAAGGGCTCTGAAAGGCACCACGTAGAATAGCGCCGGGAGAGATCTCGCATGTGGAGGCTTTGTGCGCTTGTTTATTCACGATGGGAGTATCATTGGGCAAATAATCACCCTGTTGCGAATGAGTTAAAAGCTAACAATAATTGTTACATCTCATCTCTTAACCCTCCAAATAACCACTCCACCATTAACAAAAGCCCAGGCAATTACTAATGCAAGGAATTCTTCCAACAGTGATAGACTACGACTTCCCCAAGTCAAAGGAGCAGTGCAGGGAGAAGCTGCGTGAGGAGTTCGAAAAGCACCGCCATGTGCAGGACATTCGCGTCATCGACATGCTGGTCATCAAGGTGAGTTTCAGGTGTTTTGGTGCCATTTAACAGTAACCCGTTGTTTATTTGTTTATTTTCTAGTTTGTTTGCTTTTGGTGCTGCTTTGATATTTTTGTAATTTATTCAGTCTTTTTGATTAAATATGAAAGATGTATAAATGAGTATGAATAACTTCGTAGTGCAGGGGGATGTAATTGTTGCATTTCCATTAAATCTTAAAAAGAATTACATAAATTAACAAGGTTTTAAAACATATTTGCTAAATCTCTTTGTATTTCTTAAGATATACAACCTTGGTCATCTTTAGATGTTTTTTTTTAATATGATTTCCTATATGTAGTATGATGTATAAATCTATATTTTGTATAATAGGGCTGTGATACCAATCAGCATTTGGCATGATACCCAAACTCGCAATTTCAATAAAAAAAGCAATACGAAAGTGATCCCACCAGATGCAAAATGCCTGCCATGCAAGGGTTAAGAGCTGTCATATATATAATTGACATTCAGCTGGTCATAATTGATATCACAGATGTCAGGTGAAACTTCAGTTTTTGATTGATATATATATACTTAGATATATTTACAAGATTGCCAATTCTGAAGAGATATATGCGCCATTACATCTCTTTTTGTGAATTTAGCAATTTTCATTTATACCATTTTCTATGGTCTATGAGGAGGGGATATTAAATTCAAAGGATGATATTCTATGATTATTTTTTTATTAATATTGTTGATTTTAAGTAAGTAAATTTATTATGCAGTATTTTTACTTCATAATCTATCTGAATAGATTTACTGTTACAACCATGAACCTGATATCAAACCTTTGAGTATGTTGGCTGCCATTGCCTCATATATTATTAAATGATTTATGTTAAAGCATTTTGTTTTTTGTTTTTGTCAGTTTTAAAAGCATACACGTATTCATCTTTTGTATTTTGAGTACTGAATCAAAAATGCAGTATCAAGGATTGTGAGCATTAACACTTCTGGAATGGGTAGTACCTTTATATTGCTTCAGATGTTATATTATTTTTAAAATTTATGCTATAACACGTGTTTATATATGGTATAACAGCACAGCGTAATAATAATGAGCCTAGTTACACAACTGAGGATATAATTTTTAATTTCAACAAAAATACAGTACAAGAGTGATATTAACAAAATCTTAGTATCATCTTCATGATGTGTTTCCTTATTGGAAATGCAATAATATTCTGTCCTCCTCACCACAGGGCCAGATGGAGCTGAAAGAAACGGTGGAGATCTGGAAGCAGAAGCACGGCCTCATGGCCTACTGGCGCGACTCTGTTGAACCCAAGCCTAAGGACTTCCTCAGCAAGTTCTTAGATGGCCACGAGTAAAAGACTAGCCATTAATGTTAAAAAATGTTGAATTTGGGGTGTTTTTTTTTAAACCTTCCATGGGAGGAAGAATGACAGGAAATATGAGTAATTACTACTTCTTTTTCCCATTATGATGTTCATGGGATTTTGTTATGACCAAGAACTTATATAAACTTGGAAAGAAAAGATTTGATGTATTCAGATGTTGAACTCCCTGGGGTCCTAAATTTACAATAACCTACAAGTTTGTAAATACATCACCTGTGTAGATATTTATATTAAAAGAGTAAGCCATATGTCTTTTTGATTTCCTCAAAAAATTGTGTTCACAGGCCTCTAGTACAGGGAAGGAGTTCTTGTAAATTCTGCTCTACTGAGAAAGGTATCAATTGTACATTTAGGAAAATTAACCCATTCACGACGGGGGCATTCTAGCCTTGAATGTCACAATGCCGGGGCGTTCGAATTATTAGGCCTAAATCGATTAAATGGCTGGCACAATACTGTGCCGCCCGGCCACTGGGCTTTTGAATAAGCGGTACAGTACTGTACCACCCGTCCAGAGAGGGTTAAAATGAATACTTATAACAAATTTAATTTGTTATATGTGATATAACAACCATTTAATGTACATTTCCACTACATTCAGTTGATACATTATTTAAAAAGAAAAGGTTGAAAAAAAATCAAAATATCTACAAAAACATTTATTCATAGATAATACACCTTTAGCAATCTTGACAAATGATTAGAAATCCTAACTGAAGATCACACACAAAAACACATCTCCTTTCATACAGCACACGTACAGAGGACTACTGCTGCATTGGCTGGATGTTCAGCTCAGCTCTGAAAGAAAAAGAAGGGTTTTCAGAAGGTTTAAAATTATGATTTCTTTGGGTTCTCCTCACCCTCATGAAATTATTTACCTTTATACACTAGGTATTTATAGAAGGACCTTTCCAAATTCCTATAACATGGAGGAGAGAACTAAGCTAGATTCCATTGACTAATTGCAATTACAGTACATAGGATCTAATAATTGGCAACACAGTCAATATTTTGTATAGAAAATACTTAACTGAAAAGGACACAAAAGACTGTAAAATACAGTATCTTGAATTTTATTAAAATCATATTCAACAAAGGAAAAAGATCTTACAAAGAGATAAAGACAGGATAAACTACCATCTGAAAAAGCTTCCTTCACCCATTGTGTAAGGATGACATACATGATTGCATCAATTAGGCTTAAATGAAAGGTGTCAATGTGTACACGACGCAACATCAGGATCTGCTCGAAGTTGAAGCACATACACAGTCATGAAGTACTAAGGCTGTAACAGCGCTAGCTCCAGAGCTAGCGGGTTCCAAAGTCAGCTTAAACCCGCATTCTATGATGAATTTGTGCAAAAGTAAAACCCTTTCCCCGTCCCTCTAATTTTTAGCTGGTGCCGCTAGTGTCATAGACCAGTCCTGACAACCACTTATGTCGTTAGGTGTCCCATCCTCAATGGGCTATAAAATGCATCTCGCCCAAACCTCATCTCATCATTGACACTTAGGTTATGTCAAGCACCTCATCCTGACTTACCAACAAATATAAAAACTATGCAGTTGCCTCTTACCTCAGCTGCTGGGAAAAGTCATCTTCAATGTTGTCATCGTCCCAGTTGTCCTCCCACACATTCACATCTTCTGCGTCTTCATCAGCTGCACCCCAGTCTGCCAAGGACAAAAGAGGAGTTGCTCTTATTTGTTAGGGTATTGCATTCCAATATATTTAGTGGGGGAAGAGGAGAACTTTATTTGTACTAAGTCGAGTTGTGAGTGCAATGATGGAAATTTTCATCTTATCAAACTAAATAGGAAATGCATTTTGCAACAATCTTGGTTTTTCTCAAATTTTCTCATACAGATAGATTTCAAATTATGACCAGTTACTGTGACTAAAATGTACTGAGAACAAGAGGTTTCTGACAGTAGTTATATTTTAGATTTATGTAAAGCACAATTCTCCAGCATATAAACAACACAAATCAAAAATATAATTGTGTATAGGTAGGGATTAAATATAAACTTCCTCTATGAATATTCTTGTAAAAGAGCCTGTAGATCTCCCAAATAATTTATTAATAAATAAGGAACTAGTCCCAGTTCTACCTTCCCGAAATAAACATGGTGGAATTAGTTGGCCTTTGCTGTAGCAAATGCCTGCCTTGCACCACTATTGGGTTGGACTTAGTAATGATCTTCCCTTAAAGAGCACAGCAATTTAGAGACAACATACTGATAACTGTCCAGAATAACCATTCTATCTGCTATGTATGGTTTCAAGTTGCATATTGTTCGGGGCTTCATTAAGTTTGATATTTTGGGGTAGTTCAGAGACAGTTGTATTCTCAAGATGTGATGCTTTACTTCCATTATGGGATATAGACAAAGATGAATCAGCCAGACAGGATTCTTTGTATTGCACAGAGATCTTCTAGTCATTTTGTCTCATATCAACTGGATCCGCATGTCCACTTGATTGGAAAAGAGCCATCAATAAGGCAAAAACATTTCAAGATGTACTTCCATCTGTGAACAACAGCTAGTGAGAGCTACCACCTAGACCGACCAATTAGCCAATCAAGCACTTTCATGTTCCTACTGTTGTTGAATCTGATGGCTTTACTTTTCAAGCTGTGCTTGTTTGCAATACTGGTTCTGGTACAGGATATACATTGCTGATTTATTCAAAAAGTATATTGGTAAATAAGGAACCAGTCCAAGCTCTGTTAAAAAAATAATAATAAAAATAAAATAGTGAAAAAAAAATCAGGGTTAGCAGCTATATAGCTTTGTATGTAGAAAAAGCAATATTGCCCTTTTTTCAGTTCCGGAGATTTTGTCTCAATTGCTTCAATCAAAAATGTAAACTTTCAACACTTGGGGTAATTGATGGGCTCTGACATAACACCAAGATGGATCCTGATGTCCCTTTTTTCCATTTTGGTGACAATCTTCATTGAAGAATGCCTGATAATCGACATAACAATGAAAATAACACATTTCTCAACAGCGCTCATCAAGAAGCTGTCAAATCGATTGATAGTGAATACGCACATCCACAGCTTATCATAAATAAGTTTTAAAAAATAATTAAAAATTGTTTGAAATGTTTAATTACTTGAAATAAAATGCACGGTATATATAATCATGAAAGAATACACTTTCAACTAGAATTGATAGTTTTGACAATTGCATAGTAACACACAAACTAATTGACATTACAAAGAAATTAGTTACACAGTCAATGTGAGATTGACATCATACTGTTATATCATGATCAACTTTAAATGTTTCACTTGCGCATTAACATCTGCTGAATAACTTTTTTATAAACAATTTGCAGAGGAAGCGCTCGGAATGAATATTCACCTTTAACCCCTTCACTACGGGCAGTAGGAAACGCCCCTCACGCCGTATCCGAGCTGCTGGCGCGCGCCAAATTTTAAACATCGCTACTGAATATGACAAGTTTTAAGCCAAAACCTCTACAAGTTTAAAGCCAAAACCTCAACATAATCATCATGTGTTATATATCAAAATATGCATAGTTAACCTCTTCCCCCATGTGCATGTGACAAGTTATTTACATGGGTTGGGAGGAAGATGGAAAGAGTGACCTTGGTGGGAGGCCTCACTCAGATGACCAAAGAAAACGATTGAAATGGTATGGTAAACTAATCATAATATGTTTTATATTTTTACATAATGTTCCATAAATAAATAATAAAATGATTGCTAGCAGGGCCCATCAATGCCTCCCCTGGTATAAGCGAATCCCACTCTTATGTAATAGTAATAAAAGTCAAGTAATATATCGTATCATATCCGACCTCTATTCTGAAAGATCTCGTACAGTATCCGGAAGAAAGAAAACTCAATTCCACCAGAACTCAGCCATGACGCAGTATGCGCGTCCTCGGGTTTGACGCGAGCGCTGTGAGGACGCAGTATACGCGACCTCGTGTTGAAGGGGTTAAGTTCTCTCTATCCACTACATGCTCAAAATTCCTTGTATCTTATGGCTGTATGAAACCTTACCTATACTTAGTATTGATATATTTGGTGGTAAACTTTCCGAATAAAGTCTTGTCACTAAATACCACAAAAGTGGTATTGATTGATTCCTCTCAACCTCTACTATTCATATATAGTGGAGATGATGTGCACTATGCCCCTCCTTGACCCTTTGCACTCCTTCAAGATCTATGCACAACCAGTAGATGAAAAGGACTCATCCCATAGCTTAGGGAGTGAAATTATATAAAATAAAAATAAAATTTTAATTGCATGGAATAAGGTGATCTTGGTATTAGTAATGTTCGTCAGAGGACTTGTAAGTTCTAATAAATAAATAAAATGAACAGAAGCACTTAAAATGCAAATATTAGCCAATGCAAACTTCGGTTCCTCGTAAGCTAATGCCATTAGACCTCAACACAAAGACATCAACTACACTCCAATAATCATAATCATATCAGTATCGTTGCCGCGTAGCTCTTCTACATTTCACCAATCTCCAAAATTACTTTTAATTAACAAACAAATGACTCTCAAATCACAATAACATTCCTCAAGCGAAAGAAAATAAACTTTTCAAAATTCCCCGAGACCGAAGACCACAAGGCGCGCCATTTCTCTCCTTCTCTCACCTTCTGCGGGGAATTCCTCGAACTCGTCGTCTTCCTCCAACAGACCCAAGTCAATCTTGGGCTTGGTGTCTACTTGCTTCTCGTTGGACATGCTGAGGAGGCGATAAAAGGGCGAGAGACGAGAGGCGGCCGCAACGGGGAAGATTTTTCGTTGAATCACGGTGTTGTTGTTTTCGGGGAGGTTTCAGGGGGATGCGGTTCCCTCTGTGGCATGGATTCTAGATGGTTCTCTGTTCTTGTTTACAGTCTGTTTATTATAAAGGAGTTTTATTTTTTATTACCATTATTATGTTACCCTTTTATATGGCGTTTATCCATGGTTTGATAATTGAAATTAATTTTCAGATGGATCCGGGTCCCACTGAAATATTTTTTCTTCATACCCTTTTTAGTCTTTTACATATGAATTCTCCTTATTTCTGAT
>NW_028234406.1:48086937-48093719 GCF_977035675.1 Penaeus japonicus
TTAAATTGATAGAGAAACCTCCCCACAGCCTCTCTCCCTTATACCCTCAGACATCAAGAAAACAAATAACAATAATCCCACAGAACCAACCACCCAAACAAACAAACAAATAGGCCAACAAAGACACAAATGAAAAAAATAAATAGATGGACAAATAGATAACAGAATGGTTGACATCTGAGCAACCGAAACTCACCCGGGTTGGCGGCAGCACGGAAGATGTACGGCTGGTTCTTGTACTGCATGAAGTACTGCACGTGAGACATCTCGTGGTGGATCGTCACCAGGTCCTTCTGGGTCACGTTCGTGCAGTGGTTTACATTCGGGGGAGGGAGGAGGGGGGGGGGGTCAGGGCTGGAGGTGTGGGGGGGAGGGAGGGAGGGAGGGAGGGGGTCAGGGCTGGAGGTGTGGGGGGGAGGGAGGGAGGGAGGGGGTCAGGGCTGGAGGTGTGGGGGGGAGGGTGGGAGGGAGAGAGGGAGGGGGGAGGGAGGTGTATGGGGGAGGGAGGGAGGGAGGGAGGGAGGGAGGGAAGGCAGGACGGACGGACGGCGGAAGGGTGGGAGGGAAGTATAGTGAGGGAGGAAGGGAGGGAGAGAAGGATAATGAGGGAGGGATGAGGTAAGACGGAGGGAGGGAGGGAAGGAGGCAGGGGAGGATAGTGAACGAGGGAGGAAGGGAGGGAAGGAGATGTGAGGCAAGAGGGAGGAGGTGGAATAATAAGGGAGAGAAAGAGGGAGGGAAAGGGATGAAGGCGGGGGGGAAAAATTTTTTTTTTTGTTGGGTGAAAGGGAGTAGGAGAGAAAGGGAGGAAGGGAGGAGAAGGAAGAGTGAGAGAAGGATGAAGGGGGAGGGGGAAGTAGGAGGAAGAAAGTGGGACGGAGGGGTGGGGGAGCACAGGGTTGGAGGAGGGGCGATGGGCATTCGCCTGGAAAGAAGGAAGGAAGAGGAAAGGTAGGAGGAGAAAATGAGGGAAATGAAAGAAAAAGGAAAAAAGAAAAGAAAAAACAAAAACAGAGGAAAGACAAAGAAAATAAACAGATAAACAAGGAAACAAACAATATCCATTAAATCCCATTCACTCCCCTCCCCCAAAAAAAAACAATCTTATCCCTTTATTTCCACCCGAAACCAAGCTAACCCTTGACCCCCCCCCCCCCAAAAAAAAAAAAAAAAAAAAAAAAAAAAAAAAAAATATATATATATATATTATATATATATATATATATATATATATATAATTATTTATAATAAAATAAAATAAATAAAAAAAGTTTTTTATATATATGATAATAATAATGATACTGATAATAATCATATATATATATATATAATGTATATATATATATATATATATATATATATATATATATATATATATATATATATAAATCACTACCAAACTCGCCCCCCCTCCCCCCCGGTGCACGCCTCCCCGCACCGTCACCTGAAATCGGCGCCGTCGCAGAAGTCCCATGACGACGGGTGGCAGATGACCCGCCTGGCGTCCGGCTGCCGCATGACGGAGCGGCGCCAGAAGGAGGCGGGGACCCGCGTCAGGTTGAGCGAGTAGAAGAAGCGGTCCGCCAACTCGAACATGTGCCGCGGGGTGTAGTGCTGGGGGAGGGGGGAGGGGGGGTGTTATCGTCAGTGGTGTTGTTGATCTTATTGTTATGTTGTTATGGTCGTTACGATTGTTATTATTGTTATCATAATTTTCATTTTTATCATCGTTATTGTTATATTCGTCGTAATAGCTATTGCCATTCTCCTTATCATCATTAACATCAGTATCATCATCATCATGGTTATCGTTATTATCATAATAATTCTATCTATCAATTCTATCATCTTAATTGACAGTGATATTATCATCATTACTATCATTATTTTCATGATGAGTGTCGCTTCCTGGACGAATGAAATGTCATCGTTATCATAATCACTGCTAACAATCCCTGTCATTAGTAATATTCATATCAAGACCAACCTTCACTTTTCCTAATAACTCAATAATGAACAAGAGAATAAATAGACAAATAAGAGAATAAATAAGATAAATAATAGAGTAAATCCTTCCTCCGACCTGGCGCTGCATTTCCACCCCCCGACCTCTCCTTCGTGGACGTCGATGGGTTTTCCTTCCACGCCCGGGAAACGGCATCAGGATTTGTTCGTCCCACTTCCAGTTGGAGCGCCCACATGTTCCCCACTGAGGTGGGCGGGGAGGGGGCCGCGTTGGCTCACGATGCTGCTGCCGTAGACCTAAGGGTGGGCGTGAAGTGGGTTTAGGTGGGGGAAGGATCGCTCTCTGGCGGGTTGTTGCATTCAGTATGGCATGTTTCGGGGAGGTGGTCTTTTGCTTTTAACATAAAAAAAAAAAAAAAAAAAAATAATCTCTGGACCGCTCTTCTCTCCCTGTGGTGGGGGCTGTCTAGCTTCTCCTTCTCCCTCTCTCCCCCATTTTCCTTTCTCCTTCTCATCTTATCTCCTTCTCTCCCTCTCTCCTCCCTCCCCCTTCCTCGCTTCCATCCCCCCCTTCCTCCCTCCTTCCCTCCCCCTTTCTCCCTTCCTCCCTCCATCCCTCCCCCTTCCTCCCTCCCTCCCTTTCTTCCTCCCTACCTCCCCCTTTCTCCCTCCCTCCCCCTTCCTCCCTTCCTCCCTTTCCCTTCCTCCCTCCCCTATCTCCCCCTTCTTTCGCTCCCTCCCACCCCCTTCCTTCCTTCCTCCCTCCCCCTTCCTCCCACCCTCCCCCCTCCTCCCTTCCTCCCTCCCCCCTCCTCCCTTTCCCTTCCCTCCCCCATACCCTGCCCTTTTCTCCCTGTCCTCCCCTCCCCTCCCTCCCCCTCTTCCTTTTCCCTGTGGTCCCCCCCCTCCCCTCTCCCCGTCTATTCGCTCCATCCCCCGTCCCCCCTCCCCTCTCCCTACCCCTCCCCCTCCCCCTTCCTTTTCCTCCCTTCCTTCCCCCCTCCCCCTTCCTCCCTTCCTCCCGTTTCCCTTCCTCCCCTCCCCTCTTCTTTCCTTCCCCCTCCCTTCCCTCCCTTTACTCTTCTTTTCTTTCGCTCCCTCCCTCCCCCTTCCTTCCTTCCTCCCTCCCTCCCTCCCCCTTCCTCCTTCCTTCCCTCCCCCTTCCCTGCCCTCTCCCCCCCCCCCCCTCCTCCCCTTCCTCCCTCCTCCCCTCCTGCCCTCCCCCTCCCTCCCTCCCCTCCCCCTTTCCTCCCTCCCTCCCCCCTCCTCCCTTCTCCCCTCCCTCCCCCCTTCCTCCCTTTCCCCTTTTCCCCCTCCATTTTTTTTTTTTTTTTATTATTTTTTTTTCCTCCCTCCCTCCCCCCTCCCCCTCTCTCACCCCCCCGTCTTCTTTTTTTTTTCTCTTTTTTCTTTTTTTGTATTTTTTCTACTTATCGCTCCCTCACCCTCTCCCCCTTCCTTCCTTCCTCCCCCTACCTCCCTCCCTCCCCCCCCCTCCCTTCCTCCCTCTGTCCCTCCCCCTTCCTTCCTTCCTCCCTCCCCCTTCCTCCCACCCTCCCCCCTCCTCCCTTCCTCCCTCCCCCTTCCTCCCTTTCCCTTCCTCCCTCCCCTCCCTCCCCTTTCTTTCGCTCCATCCCTCCCCCTCCCTTCCTCCCTCTGTCCCTCCCCCTTCCTTCCTTCCTCCCTCCCCCTTCCTCCCACCCTCCCCCCTCCTCCCTTCCTCCCTCCCCCTCTCTCTCTCCTTTCCCCATGGGGTTCCTATGGGCCCCCTTCCCCCCTCCCTCCCCCTTCCTCCCTCCGTCCCTCCCCCTTCCTTCCTTCCCCCTTCCTCCCTTCCTTCTCTTCCTCCCTCACCCCTTCCCTCCCATCCCTCCCCCGCTCCTCACCTTCCCTCCCCCTCGGCTCCCCCCTTCCTCCCTTTCTCCCTTTTTCCCGTCCTCCCCCACTCCCCCTCCCCCTTTCTTTTTTCTTTTTTCGCTCGCATCCCTCCCCCAGTTCTCTTCCTCTCTCTCCATCCCTCCTTCCCTTTCCCCCTCCCTCCCCTCCCCCTCCCCCTCCCCCCTCTCTCCCCCTTCCTCCTCTCCCTCCCTCCCCCCCCTCCCTTTCCTCCTCCCTTCCTCCCTCCGTCCCTCCCCCTTCCTCCCTCCCTCCCTCCCCCTCCCTTCCCTCCCTCTCCCTTTCCCCCTCCCCCTTCCCCCCTCCTTTCCCCTCCCTCACCTTCCCCCCCACTTCCCTCTCCTCTCTCCCTCCGCCCCTTACCTCCTTTCTTATCCTCCCTACCCATCTCTCCCCCTTTCTCCCTCCCTCCCCCTTCCTCCCTTTCCCTTCCTCCCTCCCCTCTCTCCCCCTCCTTCCCTCCCCCTTTTTTCGCTCCCTCCCTCCCCCTTCCTTCCTTCCTCCCTCCCCCTTCCTCCCACCCTCCCCCCTCCTCCCTTCTCCCTCTCCCTTTCCTCCCTCTTTTTTTTTTTTCTTCCCCCTCCCTCCCTCCCCCTCCATCCCTCCCCCTTCCTCCCTCCCTCCCTCCCTCCTCCCTCCCCCTTCCTCCCTTCCTCCCTCCCCTCTCTCCCCCTCCTTCCCTCCCCTTTCTTTCGCTCCCTTCCTCCCCCTTCCTTCCTTCCTCCCTCCCTCCCTCCCCCTTCCTCCTTCCTTCCTCCCCCTTCCTCCCTCCCTCCCTCCTCCTTCCTTCCTCCCTCCCCCCTCCTCCCTTCCTCCCTCCCTCCCTCCCCCTTCCTTCCTTCCTTCCTCCCCCTTCCTCCCTCCCTACCCCCTCCTCCCTTCATCCCTCCCCCTTCCTCCCTTTCCCTTCCTCCCTTCCCTCCCTCCCTCCCCCTTCTTTCGCTCCCTCCCTCCCCCTTCCTTCCTTCCTCCCTCCCCCTTCCTCCCTTTCCCTTCCTCCCTCCCCTCCCTCCCCTTTCTTTCGCTCCATCCCTCCCCCTTCCTCCCTCCATCCCCCCTCCTCCCTTCCTCCCTCCGTCCCTCCCTCCCTCTCTCCCCCTTTCCTCCCTCCCTCCCTCCCCCTCCCTCTCTCCCCCTTCCTCCCCCTCATCTCCCCCTTACTTCCTCACCTCCTCCCCCTCCCTTCCTCTCCCTCCCTCCTGCCTCCTCCCTCCCTCATCCCGCCTTCCTCCTCGCCCGTCCGTCCCTCCCCCCTCCTCCTCCCTCCCATCTCCTCCCCCCTTCCTCCCTCCATCCCTCCTCCCTCCCCTTCCCCCTCCCACTCCATCCCCCTCCCCCCCTTCCCCTCCACCTCCCCCTCCTCCTTCCTTCCTCCCTCCTTCGCTCCTTCCTTCCTTTCATCCCGGCTCCCTCCCTCCTCCCCTACCCCCTTCTTCCTTACCTCCTCTCTCCCCCTTTCCCTCCTCCTCTCCCCTCCCTTCCTCCCCTCCCTCCCGCCTTCATCCCTACCTTTTCCGCCAGCACTCCACCCCTCCCCCTTCCTCCCTTCCCTTCCTCACTCCCTCCCTCCCCCGTCCTCCCTTCCCTCCCGACCTCCCTTCCATCCCTTACCCCCCCCTCCCACTCCCTCCTCCTCCTTCCCTCTTCTCTCCCTCCTTCCTTCCCTCTCTCTCCCTTCCTCCCTCCCTCCCCCTTCCTCCCTCCCCTTTCCTCCCTCCCCCCTCCCCCTTCCTCCCTTCCCCCCCTCCCCCTCCCCTCCCTCCCCCCTTCCTCCCTCCCTCCCTCCCCCTTCCTCCCTCCCTCCCTCCCGTGACTCTCCCTCGAGCCCAGACGTCCCCCCCCCCCCTACCGACGGACCTCCCTGAGCTTCCTCCTGGCGTAGGCGTGCAGCTGCTCGTACAGGGGCTTGATCTGTTCCCAGACGGAGGCCAAGTCCTCGCGGAAGGTCTTGCTCTCGTACTGGTCCATGGACATCTCGGCCATGTTGCGGAAGCCTTGAACGAGAAAAGGGGCTTTGGAGGGGGGTTGAACACATATGTGTGTCTGTGGGTGTGTGTGATTAGTGTCTCTTGGGGACTAAGCATGACATCTAGGGTAGATGTAAATGAAGAAATTAAAATAAAAACCTATAAAGGGCGGTCCCAAAAAATTGTGGCCCATGTTGCCTAAGCTTAAGATCACGAATACGGCAAAACATCAAAACATCCTTTAACAAAATAAAACACACGGAACTTCCCCCCCTTTTCAAAAATATTCAAATGAAAAGCAAACTGACTTTTTTTTTTTTGGTTCAGGTGCTCCCCCCCAGGTTACGAAAGTATACACCAAACCGTCCTTCACCATTAGCTCTCCGCCGCCCTGTTGGCGAGTCGGACGGAACTGGCTGTACTGCGACTCTGACTCTCCCAGTCGACACTCCCGCCAGGCCTTCCACGCGGCGTGCTTCAAGGCTCTTCGTGGTTGCGCTTTTGCGGAACAGGCTTTGTTCAAGGCCTCTGAGCTGTCAGGGCGTAAAGGGGGAAACGGAAGTCATTTGGGAATAGAAAAATAAATATCAGTTTGGAGGCGATTAAAATTAAATAAATAAATAAATAAATAAATAAATAAAAAAGATGAAGACAAAGACACATCAAAACATAAACACATTTCCCCATTAGATCTTCAACCGAACAAACAAAACAAAGTTTTCAATGACTCCGCCCCTGGTTCTCTCAACGTAAGTACCACAACGCTAAACCAGAACACGTAGACCTTTTAACCTGTGTTCATGGTAAGGTCGCAAGGAAAGCGGGCCGGGATTGCGGGTGGTACAGACTGGTCGTGGAGTCTTAGATAGCGGTCCATGATTCGCGGAGATGACTCGCGTGTACTGCGAAGGAGAGCAGAGAATTTGGGGTTCAAAGTATCTTGAAATGTCTATC
>NW_028234406.1:48096319-48101319 GCF_977035675.1 Penaeus japonicus
AAAAGATGGCCCTCAATAAAACAAAGGTAAATGCCATTAGAAACGCGTCAAATGCATCTCTTTTCCTTTCCTTCCATTCCCTTTTCTACATCATTTCTCTGACAAAAACATCTACTTACTTGTACGTGAAGTCGATGACGATGCCATGTCTTGACAAGGGAGATAAACAAATAAACAAGTATTTAGTTTTTGTTTCGTTTTCCTTGTTATTTCTAGTCGAACTTTCACTTGACACGACCTTTCCTTCTTTTGTTTGATAACATTCACCTCCTATTTCTCTCTTCTGATCTTCTATTCCACAATTTTTATCTTCACTCTCTTAGTCGACCTTTCGTTAAATAGATTTTTTTTCCGTTCTCACTGTGTCGATTTTTCCCTAGTCGTATGTTCGTATTTCTTTTTTAGCATAAACTATTCTAAAACTGTCGAGGCGTCACGAATAAAGATCATATCACGTGTTATCAGATAACACGGGTTCACTTTCAGCAAGGTACTTCCAACACCTGACTGCGCAGAAAGATGAAAACAAAACGTAATACTAAAATAAAATGAAAGAGAAATAAGAAATCCATTCGACAACACAGAAAGAAAAGGGAAAAGAGATGTTACGAAAATATAATAAGGTCTCAAAGCGCACATACAGTCACAGATACACTGCCAAACACACACGAACTTATGATTAGCGTTTAAATAAACAACAGAAGGAGGTATTATTCTGCAGAAGCGACACTAACGAATACCTCCGCTGAGTGGGCGCGCGCGTTCAGATAAAGACGAGGAAGCAATTATGCTTTTACATCCTCCTGCCTCCCTCCCTCCTCACCTTCCCCTTTCTCTCTTAATATATTATGGATACGATAATATATATATATTATATAGTGATAGATATAAATTATATAGTTATATTCTATATGTTATGTATGTATGTACTGTATGTACAGTTCTGTATGTATGTATGGCTTATGTATGTATGTGATTGTATGTAGCTGTGTGGAGTGTGTGAGTGTGTGTTGTGTGTGTGGTGTGTGTGTGGTACTGTGTGTGTGTCGTGTTGATGTGATGTGTGTGTGTGTGTGTGTGTGTGTGTGTGTGTGTGTGTGTGTGTGTGTTGTGTGTGTGTGTGTATGTATGTATGTGCTATATATATATATATATTATATATATAATAGTGCATGATACATATTGTAAACACACACACACATATATACATACATACACATCGTATATTAATTATATTTTATATATTATATAGTTATATATATATATTTTAGAAAATATATATATATATGATATAGATGATGTGATATGATGATGTATATATATATCATATATATATGTATATATATATCATATATATATGCATATATATACATATATACGTTTGTATACGTGGTGTGTACGTGTGTACGCGTGTACGTGTACGTGTGTACGTGTGTGTACGTGTGTGTGTGTGTGTGTGTGTGTGTGTGTGTGTGTGTGTGTGTGTGTCCCTCTGTGTGTGTGTGTGTTCTCGCGTGTGTGTGTGTGTGTGTGTGTGTGTGGTGTGAGAGGAGAGGAGAGAGAGAGAAGGTGTGTTGAAAGAGAGGAGTGAGAGAGAGAGTGGTGAGAGAGAGGACGTAGGTGTGATGAGTTGAGAGGTCGAGAATGTATCCGAGAGTGCCGTATGACGTTTTGTGAGGGATCGATCTTAGATCTCAGACTCCGTAGAGAGTTGTGTGGAGAGAGAGAGAGAGAGAGAGAGAGAGAGAGTAGAGACAGAGAGAGAGAAATCAGTGGAGAGAGAGAGAGAGAGCAGTGAGAGAGAGAGAGAGAGAGAGAGAGAGAGAGAGAGAGAGAGCGAGAGTGGGTGTGAGAGAGAGTAGAGAGAGAGAGAGAGAGAGAGGGAGAGCGAGAGAGAGGAGATGTTTGCTTGAGATGAGAGAGTGAGAGAGAGAGAGAGGAGAGCGAGGCGCTAGGAGAGAGAGAGAGCAGAGAGAGCTCGTGAAGAGAGAGAGAGAGAGAGAAGAGAGAGAAAGAGATTACTAGAAAAGTGGTGGGGGTGGGTGGGAAGAGAGAAGAGAGTGAGAAGAGAGGAGGAGAGAAAGAGGAGGGGGAAGAGAGGAGGGGAGAGAGAGGAGAGAAGGAGAGAGAGAGAGAGAGAGAGAGAGAAGAGACAGTCTGGCACCTGCGAGGAAACGACTGAAGGACGAGATAGAGGGGTCGTCGAGCAACCGATGATACCAGATTGCCCCGCTGGAAAGAACGAGGTCGCCAGACAGCGATGAGGGGACGGACGACCCGACCGCGGAGATATGACGATGGGAGAGGCTCGCTCGAGCACTGGCATCGAGTGCCGCAGTGAAGACGACGTACGCGGACCGAGACCGCCGGACCGGTTGAGAGTCGACCCGCACAGACTAGATGGGAGAGAGAGAGAGAGAGAGAGAGAGAGAGAGAAAGAGAGAGAGAAAGAGAGAGTCGAAAGAACCCTGGAGAGAGGAATAGATGTGAGAGAGAGAGAAGGAGAGAGAGAGAGACCGGAACATCGAGAGACGGAGAGCCACGGACGTAGACTGCTGCGTGCGAGAGGAGAGAGAGAGAGAGAGAGAGAGAGAGAGGATGAGAGAGAGATGAATTTGAGAATAGTACAGAAGAGAGGAGAAAGAAGGGCGAAAGAGAGAGATGAGAGAGAGAGAGAGAGAGGAGATAAGGCAGGAGAGAGTGTGAAGCGATGAGACGAGAGGAGAGAGAGAGAGAGGAAGACGGTGAGAGGGATTTCGACGTCGCAAGGAGAGAGAGAGAGAGGGGGGGGGGGTCATTGAATTTGTTTCTCTTTTCTCTGAACTTCTTTTTCTTCCTATAATATTCCCACTGCCTTCCAAAAGTAACTTCGGGTTTTCTCACGGCAGCGGACACACAACACAGAAAACGGAGCTATTAAGGGGGGCGACTCATGCAAACATTTTAAGAGCTATTGTGTTATAGTTTCTCTTCCCAATCTCCTTGAAACTTTATCGTTCTTGCGACTTCTCAGAATGTAGTGTCCCAAATATGGCAGCAAAGAGACCAGCATTACTAAGCTTTCACCCAAATGTCCACGCTTTCACAAAATAAAAACAGAAGCACGCCTAAAGTTCGGTAATAGATATATCTACATCTCCGCGTCTCACGCAAACACAACACTCCAAACATCCCAACTTCATTAAAAAATCCATCAAGTAATAAAAAAAGAAACCAATAAAAACAATAATGAAAAGCATTAAAATGGTGGCTAGCAAAGACCCTCTTTTCCACACACGACAACCTCGACACACACACACACAGAGGGAGATCAGCGCTTACATCTGGCACTGGAGGCGACGGGAGAGCCAAATCAGCACTGGCACTCCCTGGACCGCTTTATCAACACTTGTGATCTCATCACGATAGCATGAGTCACCCCCCCCACCCCTACCGTGCCTCTTACACCCCCCCCCATCCCCCTTCCCCTTATCTCCCCCTTCACTTCTCTCTTACCCCCCACCCCTTAGGCCCCTTCTCTTCCCTCCCCCCCTTCCCCCCACTTCCCCCTTCCATTCTCTCTTACCTCCCTCAGCCCCCTCCTCCTGCCTCCCCCTTCTCTTCTCTCCCTTCCCTCCCCCCTTCCCTTCTCTCTTAACTCCCTCAGCCCCCTCCTCCTGCCTCCTCCCCCTTCTCTTCTCTCCCTCCCCTTCCCCCTTCCCTTCTCTCTTACCTCCCTCAGCTCCCTCCTCCTGCCTCCTCCCCCTTCTCTTCTCTCCCTCCCCTTCCCCCTTCCCTTCTCTCTTACCTCCCTCAGCTCCCTCCCCTTTCTCATCAGCACCCCCCCCACCCCCCACCCCCACCCGCCACACACACTTCCGACACTTAGCTATTTCCTTTCCCGTTAATAAGTGTCGTGCAGGAATCATTTAATGAAGGTGTCTCAACATTACGTGAGTTTACGAAGTCTCTCCCCCACCCTCTCTCTCTCTCTCTATCTATCTATCTATCTATCTATTTATCTATCTATCTCCTTCATCTATCTTCTATCAACTGTTACATCATTATAGTTTCCGCCTCTCTCTATATATACCCATCACCTATTCCCACTCCCCCCTCCCCCTCCCCATTAACACCTCCCACTCCTCCCTTCTTCCTTCCCCCCGTATCCCCTCTCCTCCGTCCTCCTCCACCTCCTCACCATCTCCCTCCTCCCCGCCCCTTCTCCCAAGCACCCACGGAAGGAAAGTGTAACAAATTTTTCCTCTCCAATCCACCTTCCTCTGGGCTCCGCCCCTTCAGTCACACTCCCACCCAAAGCAACACCACGCGCCCAAGACACAGGTAAACAAACATCTTTTCCTCTCCACAACCCTCGCTCTTGGCCGCAGCTTCTTGCTCCTGCGCCCGCGTCGCCTTCTCGATTGCGGTTGTTGTTGTTGTAGTTGTTGTTGTTGTTGCTGTTGGTCTTTGATTTGTTGTTGTTTTTGTTGTTGGTCTTTGATTTGTTGTTGTTGTTGCTGTTGGTCTTTGATTTGTTTTTGTTGTTGTTGTTGTTGTTGTAGTTGTTGTTGCTGTTGGTCTTTGATTTGTTGTTGTTGCTGTTGGTCTTTGATTTGTTTTTGTTGTTGTAGTTGTTGTTGCTGTTGGTCTTTGATTTGTTGTTGTTGCTGTTGGTCTTTGATTTGTTTTTGTTGTTGTTGTTGGCATTTGGTTGGTTGTTGTTGTTAGGGTCTTTACTGTTCTGGAAGTTCTACTGATACTGTTGTTGTGTTTCTTTTGTATGATGCTGTTGTTGGCAATATTGTTGTTGCTATATGTTTTTAAGTTTGTTGTTGTTGTTATTGCTGTTGCTTCTATGTCTGATGTTGTTACTAATTATATTGTTATTTAATGTTTAATGCTGTTGTTGTTGTTGTTGTTGTTGTTGCTGTTGCTGTGTCTGCCACTGTTTTGCCCTCAATTTTTCTTGCGTCACTCCATCGAATCACTATCGTAATCACACTGTTCTCTACCTCTTC
>NW_028234406.1:48103819-48118819 GCF_977035675.1 Penaeus japonicus
GCTTTACACGTGGCGGAAAAAAAAGTGAAAACGAAAAATCGCTCGAGCACGTCGAGACGCTCGCTCTCTGCCATACGGCAGCGCTCTTGCGGATAGCGAATTATAAATATTCTGTTGGGAGGAAAATGGAAAAAAAAAAGAAAAAGAAAAAAAGGTACTTGGTATACGTTTCCTGAAGTTCGATACTGATGGAACCCAAGATCGAAATCTATCGAAAATAAACTGTGCAAAGAGAAAATGTTAGAGCGAGAGAGAAAAAGAGAAGAGAGACAGAGCAGTTTGTAAATAGAGGCGTCAAAAGGGGGTGTCAACACGCCTTCCTTTCACTCATAATTCGACGGTTTCATTCAAGTAACCGATGTAAACAAACCAGTCTACCTCACAGTGATCACGTAAGAGCATCTTTATCATCACAAAAAATGTACACAACCACAAATCACGTAAAACCTGTTTCGAAAAAAAACTTTTAACCATCACAACAATGGCAAAAGCAAAGGGAAAAATTCATATTCATGCGACGAATGACACGAAAAGCTCCGAAAGACAACGATATTACACAGCCCTCCCAACAGGGCACAGATAAGCCATGTGCGCGCGCCGCCTCGCCCCGTAAGGTGTATTATGTCATTACCTCTCAATAGGATCGTCGTCCGTATGAGCGTACCTGCGAGATCCCGCCGAGCACTAAGGCTGGTCGTGTCATTGCCATATAACGTGATAATCGACTTTACTTGCGCCAAATTGTTAGTATACAAAGAATTACGTGTACAGGAAACAGCTTATGACACTGTAAAACAAAACATACCTGAATATTTTTATGGCTGTGATGATACTGATAAGGATAAAAACAGTTTCACTGATAATAATCACATCTGCATGCAAAAAGAAAAGTAAATAGCATACTTAATCGTTATCTTTGCCATTATATCATAATTGATGGCGCATCACTCCACCAGCATCACACAACCTCATCAACACATCGACACACACACACACTCTCACTCACACCACTCAACAACACCACACAAACACACACACCAAATATAGATATATATATCATATATATATATATATATTATATATATATATATGTATATATATATATGTATATATATTTATATATATATTTCTCTATGTATGTATTGTGTATATCAGTGTGAGTGTGTGTTAGTGTGTGTGATGTGTGCGTGTGTGTGTGTGTGTGTATACATATACATATATATATATATATATATATATATATATATATATATATATATATACATATATATATAATAAATGCATAAACCAATCCTCTTCCCGTCCCTAATACTCACTGCATGAACAGGGCCCACTCATCCACCCCCAAAGAACGCCGCCCCGATCCGCAAATGAGCAAAACACTCCCCAAGCACGAAATAACTCCTCGACGACCACTTCCCTTCCAACAGCTCTATTTTTAGATCCTTCTGAATCTTCCGCATCCGCCGAGGCAGACGGCCAACGCTGGGGATCTTGAACAGCTCGAAGTATCGCCATGCACACAAATGGGCCATGCATGGTGCATGGAACGGCCAGGCGGGGCAAAGCGAACAACAGGTAAACGGTTCACTAATCGGGAAAACAGATGTATAAGTAGTTACTGTAAGATTTTGGTTTCGCTTCACCCCGATTTTCCATCGAGAATAACCGTAGCGAAAAATGAGCGAACTGATGACAACCATAATCTATAACTAGAACGAAAACTAATGTAACTATAAATGGTAAATATGAAAAAAAAAAAAAAAATGTGTGCCAAAAATGAATGTCAAAACATCCGTTCTATGTTGATATATAGGCAGAAAAAACGCCAAACATAATAGACCGATTTTGTGAATAGTTTTTTTTTTTCTTTCCTTCTTTTTTAAACATAACATGACATAACGTACAAGGATCGTAGGATGACCAGTACTGATGTCCTGCACTGAAAGTATTCACAGACACCATTCGTCTCATGACCGCTCCTGACCCGTCTTTATGACTATCTCATATGAGCACCTATCACTTTATTATAGCCATGAGTATCATGACCGCTCCTTTGACCTTCCCCCCCCCAGACCCCCCCCCCCCCCCATTGCCATATGAGGGATTAGGAAACACTCCCCGCGGCGGCGTCTTCCTCTATTAGGAAGAAAAGCCTTTGAACAGCTCCAAGTCATCCGGCCGCGACTCGTCGCTCCAGTGCTTCGTATTCCGCGCCGAGCCGAAGGAGTCGGGCCGCCTCCCGAGTCGCTGCTTCGAGTCCGCTCTCGCTGCCGTGTTGCAAGATACAAAACAGGGAAAATACAGACGAGATACAAACCTCTGTCCATCTGGGGATAGGCCTACACTGACAGGTGATCTTTTTAGTTTCCACAAAACCCAAGGTCATGCGCACATGTGCGCGCATGATATATATACATATACACGTTTATGTATATATATATATATGTATATATATATATATATATGTATATATATATATATATATATATACACACACACACACACACACACACACACACACACACACACACACACACACACACACACATATATATATATATCAAAAGAAAAAAAAAACTTGATGGACTGAGTCAAACGCCTTCTCAAAATCAACGTAAGGACAAGATACAAAATATATTGCTTCCTCTAAATCGTGAGTAAATAACATAAAACCGTCACCCAGGGACAAGTGGAGAGATGGCATGAAATAGCAATAGTGGTGGTGATGATGATGATGATGATGATGATGATGATGATGATGATGATGATGATGATGATGATGATGATGATGATGATGATGATGATGATGATGATGATGATGATAATATATAACAAAATAATAATAATAATAACAATAATATCAATAATGATGATGATGATGATAATAACAAAAACAGATAATAAAATGACAGTAACAAAGCATGAAAACAAAACAAGAAGAGATGAGAACAGAGAACAACAACACACACTACAACCAGCACACGCCACAGGGATCGCAAAGGCTACCAACATCCCGCAGCAACACCATCCCAGCGGCACCGGCGACGCCGAGCCTCGCCCTCCCTCTACGAAGCGGTCCCCTTCCACACTCACCTCCCCACGCCTGCTCCTTCTGCAGGAGGCCGTAGGAGCGAAGGAGGGGCGTCCTCACGTCGGCCATGGTGCTGGCGCCCTTGCGAGCCACGGTCCTTAAACCGCCCTTGAGGGACCTCTTGAAGGACGAGCTCGAAGTGGCGGCGGAGGCGGAGGAGGCGGCGGCGGAGGACGACGAGGCGATGGCGCGGCGGCGGCGGCGGCGGCGGAGGCTGTGATACTCCTCGGAACTGATGCACAGCCGCAGCACATCCATCGAGAGGCGCCCCTTGTAAGAGCTCCTTCGCTCGCTTGCGCGCACGCGTGGTCAGAGGAGGAGGAGGAGGAGGAGGAGGGGAGGGGGGGAAGAGGAGATATGGGGCGGGGGATGATGGGATTAGAGGGAGGAGGAGGAGGAGGAGGAGAAAGAGGAGTGAGAGGGTGAAAGAGGTTGCAGGAGCAAAAGAGGGGAAGACCGTGACAGAGTGAAGAGATGGAGGAGGAGGAGAAAAGGAGAAGGCGAAGAGAGGAGAGGAGAAGGAGACGACAAGAGGGCAGAAGAGGAGAAGGAGATGGAGAAGGAGGAGGAGGAGGAGGAGGTGGCCAGTGGGGCTAGAGCGCGAAGGGTCCAAGTGTCCAGTGGAGCCGCACGAGGACTCCCGTGCAGGAGAGTCTCACTCACGAGGCCACTGCTTACGGATTCACTTTGCCTGTTCCTGCTTTTTCCTTTTTATTTTTCCTTTCCTTATTTCCCAAATTTCAATTCTTTTCCTTTCCTTCTCTGACGAGGACGTGACCTCAAACGAAAAAGGGTCTCTCTCTGCGCGCCGTCTCCGCTCTCGCCGTCACACGTCTCCTCTTTCAGCTCGTCATTTTTAGTGCACAATAGGCGATGAATTCATAAAAGACCCTAATAATAATGTATAAACAAATATATTATATATTATATATTATATATATACATATATACATATATGTATATGTATATATATATACACATACATATATATATACATATATATACAAATATGTATATATGTATATGTATATATATATACATATATGTATATATATATATACATATATGTATATATGTATATATGTATACATATACATATATATACATACATAAATATATATATATATATATATATATATATATATATATATATGTATGTAGATAGACTGATAGATAGATAGACGCGACCAAACATGTTTGCAGGGAAGAAACGGGGATTGGACGGGAGGAGGAGGGGATAGGCCTGTATGCACAGGTCTTGTTTTGAGGAAAGCCAATTGCTATGTTGTCCTGACCTTGTTACGGTCATAATACTCCCATTTTGCTTCTGTTCATCTCCACTTATATTTCGTTTAGTTACCTACATTTTATTCTCCATCCTCCCTCTTTTTTTTCTTCTATTCTCTCTCTCTTCTCACGCACGCGCACGCTCTCTCTCTCTCTCGACTCTCTGGATGGTTCTCTATTCTATCTATCCTCCTCTCTCCTATTCTATCTCTTTTCTCTTCTCTCTCTCTTTAGCGCTCTACTCATCTATCTCTCTCAGCCGAGCACCCACTCTCTCCCTTCTCTTCGCTCTCGCTCTCTCTATTATTCTCGTTCAGCTACGACGCTCTCTTCTCCTCTATTCTCTTCGAACTCTCTATCTCTCTCATTTCTCTTCTCTTCTCTCTCCCTTCATCTTCTAGCTACATATCTATTACCTATCCTTCTTACTGCTACCTTCCCTACTTTCCTCCTCCTCCCATTTCCTCCCCCCTTCCCTTCGCCCTCCGCTTCCCTCCCCTGCCCCTCTCTCTTGTCACTCTCCCGCCCTCCTTCCCCCCTCTCTCTCTCTCTCTCTCTCTCTATATTCCTTCTTTCTATTCTCTTCTTTCACTTCTCTATCATCTCTCTTCCGCCTCTCTCTCTCAAACATTCTCGCCCCTCTCTCTCCTCATCCCTCTCTCCTCACCTCGTTCTCCAACCTTTTTAATCATCTTCTACTCGCTAATCTCTCTCATCTCCTCTCCCTAGTCGTCTTCCCACCTCCCATCATCTCTCTCTCTCTCTCTCTCTCTCTCTCTCTCTCTCTCTCTCTCTCACTCTCTCTCTTCCACTTGCCTTTCTTTACCCTGTCTCTATGTGTTTCTATATCTGTGTCTATATGTCTGTCTGTGTTTGCTTGTCTCTATCTATTGCTGTCTGTCTGTCTGCATGTCTCTGCCTGCCTGTCTCTGGCTGTCTGTCCTACTCAAACTCAAACTCAAACTCAAACTCGGACTCTCTCCCTCTCACTCTCACCCTTTCACTCTAACTCTCACTTTTTTCTCATCCTCTCGCTCGATCGCTCCTGTCTCTAGCTCCTTCAACCTCCTCCTCCACCCTACAGCACCCATGCCTACCTGTTTCTCACAATGTTTCCATCTGTTGCGAAAGGCGCCCCCTCATTTCGCTAAGTATTATCTCGTAACTCATGTCGCCATTCGCGGGAACCTGGACACTTAAGATACAAACAAGACGATATACACACGCACAGATACAAAAAAAAAAACACACACACACTAAGGAGAAAAGGGGAGAGAGAGAAAGAGGGCACGACGAGGCAGAAGAGGGGATGTGGGAGGTGGGGGGGGGGGGCGGGGCGACGACGAAAACGACCGACGGCGACGACGACGACGACGACGACGACGACGCAAGAAATAGTAGCGGCAGTCGTAGTAATACCAGCGGGTTTGGCGACGGGCGAGGAGGCACTGGAGAGGAGAGCAGCTGGAGAATGGGGCACTGGCATGGGGAGGGGGGAGGGGAGGGGGGATACTGATAATGAGGATTGGAGAGGAGAGGGGGTGGGTGGGGGAGAGAGGAGGGGATGACGGAGAGGGAGAGGGGGACAAGGGGGGGAGAGGGAAAAGGAGAGGGGGACCAGGGGGGAGAGGGAGAGGGAGGCGAGGGGGAGAAGGAGAGGGGGAAAAGGGGGAGAAGGAGAGGGGGAAAAGGGGGAGAAGGAGAGGGGGAAAAGGGGGAGAAGGAGAGGGGGAAAAGGGGGAGAAGGAGAGGGGTGTCTTTGGGGGGGAGGGAGGGAAGAAGACTCAGGGGGGAGGGGGGGGGGGAAGGAGAGGGAGTAAGGGGGGGGGGGGGGATAGTGGGGTTGAGGGGGGAGAGGGAGAAGACCTAGGGAGGGGGGAGAAGGGAGTTCATAGGGCGGGAGGAGGAGGGGGGAAAGGGGGGAAGGGAGTTCATAGGGCGGGAGGAGGAGGGGCAAAAAAAAAAGGGGGGGGGGGGGGGGGGGGGGGGAGGTTTCACGTAAGGTTTCCCCTTTCTTAACCTCTTACCGCATCGCCAACCGCTCTCTCGCGCCACCACCCGGAACTTAACACCTGGACGCACGCGCACGCGCGCACCCACACATACACAGACCAACAGACAGGCACGAGTTGCGCAATTCATGAAAGAGCAACAATAATAACAGCATCATAATGGCCAAGCGGGCTATAGAAACCATTGCGATCTTAAAACCTCGTAATATCTCAATTTTGAATAACAATTTTGGCACACTCCCAAATCTCCGAAATTGTCAAATAATCTCCTACATCTTAAACTGTCAAAAATTCTCAGAATAACGAAAGGAAATATCTTACGATAGAAAAGGATATATCAAGATAGAATTTGAATAGAAAGAGACAATCATGGATATGCACAGAAACATGTAGGTAAAAATAACATACATAAAGACAGACTGGAAATGACTCATACAACATCCAGCTTTACGTCATAAGCATAACATTCATCCAAACACATGTGGAGGGAGAGAGGGAAAGAAAAGAGAGGTGAGGGAGAAAGAGAGGAAAAGGAGGAGTGAGAGAAGAGAGAGAGAAAGAGCGAAATGAGAGAGAGACTGGACACACAACCAGAAGGAAAAAAGGTCACTCTCTCAGACTCTAACAGAACGTTAAAAATGTGTAAGGGGAGTAGAGATAAGGAACAATACGGGAACACTAGGAAGGAAAAAAGGTCACTCTCCAGAGACTGTGTAAGAGCCCCAAAGAGGAGCTAAAGACTCGTTCTAATTAAGACTTTTGTTTTTTGTACTACTTTTTACTGGGTATACTTTGAAGAACTGGGGTGAGGATAACCTAGGTTACCCTATCCTTTTAAGATATAAGGAACTACTTGTCTCAATAAAGTTGTCAAAGTCAAAAGTCTATCTCTTTCATACAAAGAGAGAGAGAGTGAGAGAGAGAGAGAGAGAGAGAGAGAGAGAGAGAGAGAGAGAGAGAGAGAGAGAGAGAGAGAGAGAGAGAGAGAGAGAGAGAGAGAGAGCCGAAGACGCAAACGAAAAGCAAATGACCAAATCAAAACACAATAAACATGAACAAGAAGATTAAGCCCTGCCCCCCTCCCACCATCCCCCTCTCCCCCCGCCCCCCATCACCACAAAGAGAAAGAGGAAGGCCTAAACAGGCTCGAATGATGACGTCTGTTCGCTCGCTCGCACGCACGCACGCATGCACGCTTGAAGCCCAACGACAGCAGTCAATCTATCCTTATGCAAGCACAAACATGAGAAAAAAAAGAAATGGGAGAGGAGAGAGGGTAAGGAGAGACAAAGAGACAAAGAGAGAAAGAGAGAGAGAGAGAGAGAGAGAGAGAGAGAGAGAGAGAGTGAGAGTGAGAGTGAGAGTGAGAGTGAGAGTGAGAGTGAGAGTGAGAGTGAGAGTGAGAGAGAGAGAGAGAGAGAGAGAGAGAGAGAGAGAGAGAGAGAGAGAGAGAGAGAGAGAAAGAAAGAAAGAAAGAAAGAATGAATGAAAGAAAGAGAAAGAAAAAGTGAGTGAGTGAGAGAGAGAGAAAGAAAGAGAAAGAGAGAGAAAATGAGTGAGGGAGAGAGAGAGAGAGAGAGAGAGAGAGAGAGAGAGAGAGAGAGAGAGAGAGAGAGAGAGAGAGAGAGAGAGAGAGAGAGAGAGAGGAAAGAGAGAGGAAAGAGAGAGGAAAGAGAGAGGAAAGAGAGAGGAAAGAGAGAGGAAAGAGAGAGGAAAGAGAGAGGAAAAAGAGAGGGAGGAGAGAAGAGAGAGGAGGAAATTGAGAGAAGAGGAGGAAATTGAGAGAAGAAGAGAGGAGAGGGGAGGAGAGGAGAGGAGAGGAGAGAAGAGACGAGGATAGGAGGGGAGATAAGGAGAGGAGAGAAGAGACGAGGATAGGAGGGGAGATAAGGAGAGGAGAGGAAAGGATAGGAGAGTAAAGGCGATGAAAAGAAAAGAAAAGAAAAGAAAGGAGAGAGAAGAGAGAAAATGAGAGGTAAAGAGAGGAAGGATAAGAGATGAAAGAGAGAGGAAAGAGAGAGGAAAGAGAGAGGAAAGAGAGAGGAAAGAGAGAGGAAAGAGAGAGGAAAGAGAGAGGAAAGAGAGAGGAAAGAGAGAGGAAAGAGAGAGGAAAGAGAGAGGAAAGAGAGAGGAAAGAGAGAGGAAAGAGAGAGGAAAGAGAGAGGAAAGAGAGAGGAAAGAGAGAGGAAAGAGAGAGGAAAGAGAGAGGAAAGAGAGAGGAAAGAGAGAGGAAAGAGAGAGGAAAGAGAGAGGGGGAGAGAGAGGAAAGAAAGAGGAAAGAGAGAGGAAAGAGAGAGGAAAGAGAGAGGAAAGAGAGAGGAAAGAGAGAGGAAAGAGAGAGGAAAGAGAGAGGAAAGAGAGAGGAAAGAGAGAGGAAAGAGAGAGGAAAGAGAGAGGAAAGAGAGAGGAAAGAGAGAGGAGAGAGAGAGAGAAGAGAGAGGAAAGAGAGAGAGAGAGAGAGAGAGAGAAGAGAGAGGAAAGAGAGAGAAGAGAGAGGAAAGAGAGAGGAAAGAGAGAGGAAAGAGAGAGGAAAGAGAGAGGAAAGAGAGAGGAAAGAGAGAGGAAAGAGAGAGGAAAGAGAGAGGAAAGAGAGAGGAAAGAGAGAGGAAAGAGAGAGGAAAGAGAGAGGAAAGAGAGAGGAAAGAGAGAGGAAAGAGAGAGGAAAGAGAGAGAAGAGAGAGGAAAGAGAGAGAGAGAGAGAGAGAGAGAAGAGAGAGGAAAGAGAGAGGAAAGAGAGAGGAAAGAGAGAGGAAAGAGAGAGGAAAGAGAGAGGAAAGAGAGAGGAAAGAGAGAGGAAAGAGAGAGGAAAGAGAGAGGAAAGAGAGAGGAAAGAGAGAGCAAAGAGAGAGGAAAGAGAGAGGAAAGAGAGAGGAAAGAGAGAGGAAAGAGAGAGGAAAAGAGAGGAAAGAGAGAGGAAAGAGAGAGTAAAGAGAGAGGAAAGAGAGAGGAAAGAGAGTAGAGAGAGAAAAGAGAGAGAAAAGAGAGAGAAAAGAGAGAGAAAAGAGAGAGTAAAGAGAGAGTAAAGAGAGAGTAGAGAGAGTAAAGAGAGAGTAAAGAGAGAGTAAAGAGAGAGTAAAGAGAGAGAAAAGAGAGAGTAAAGAGAGAGTAAAGAGAGAGTAAAGAGAGAGAAAAGAGAGAGAAAAGAGAGAGTAAAGAGAGAGTAAAGAGAGAGTAGAGAGAGTAAAGAGAGATTAAAGAGAGAGGAAAGAGAGAGGAGAGAGAGAGGAAAGAGAGAGTAAAGAGAGAGGAAAGAGAGAGAAAAAAGAGAAGAAAGAAAGAGAGAAAGAAAGAGGAAAGAGGAAGAGAAAGAGAGAGGAAAGAGAGAGGAAAGAGAGAGGAAAGAGAGAGGAAAGAGAGAGGAAAGAGAGAGGAAAGAAAGAGGAAAGAGAGAGGAAAGAGAGAGGAAAGAGAGAGGAAAGAGAGAGGAAAGAGAGAGGAAAGAGAGAGGAAAGAGAGGGGAAAGAAAGAGGAAAGAGAGAGGAAAGAGAGAGGAAAGAGAGAGGAAAAAGAGAGGAAAGAGAGAGGAAAGAGAGAGGAAAGAGAGAGGAAAGAGAGAGGAAAGAGAGAGGAAAGAGAGAGGAAAGAGAGAGGAAAGAGAGAGGAAAGAGAGAGGAAAGAGAGAGGAAAGAGAGAGGAAAGAGAGAGGAAAGAGAAAGGAAAGAGAGAGGAAAGAGAGAGGAAAGAGAGAGGAAAGAGAGGGGAAAGAGAGAGGAAAGAGAGAGGAAAGAGAGAGGAAAGAGAGAGGAAAGAGAGAGGAAAGAGAGAGGAAAGAGAGAGAGAGAGAGGAGAGAGAGAGGAGAGAGAGAGGAAAGAGAGAGGAAAGAGAGAGGAAAGAGAGAGGAAAGAGAGAGGAAAGAGAGAGGAAAGAGAGAGGAAAGAGAGAGGAGAGAGAGAGAAGAGAGAGGAAAGAGAGAGGAGAGAGAGAGGAAAGAGAGAGGAGAGAGAGAGGAAAGAGAGAGGAAAGAGAGAGGAAAGAGAGAGAGGAGAGAGGAAAGAGAGAGGAAAGAGAGAGGAAAGAGAGAGGAAAGAGAGAGGAAAGAGAGAGGAAAGAGAGAGGAAAGAGAGAGGAAAGAGAGAGGAAAGAGAGAGGAAAGAGAGAGGAAAGAGAGAGGAAAGAGAGAGGAAAGAGAGAGGAGAGAGAGAGGAAAGAGAGAGGAAAGAGAGAGGAAAGAGAGAGGAAAGAGAGAGGAAAGAGAGAGGAAAGAGAGAGGAAAGAGAGAGGAAAGAGAGAGGAAAGAGAGAGGAAAGAGAGAGGAAAGAGAGAGGAAAGAGAGAGGAAAGAGAGAGGAAAGAGAGAGGAAAGAGAGAGGAAAGAGAGAGGAAAGAGAGAGGAAAGAGAGAGGAAAGAGAGAGGAAAGAGAGAGGAAAGAGAGAGGAAAGAGAGAGGAAAGAGAGAGGAAAGAGAGAGGAAAGAGAGAGGAAAGAGAGAGGAAAGAGAGAGGAAAGAGAGAGGAAAGAAAGAGGAAAGAGAGAGGAAAGAGAGAGGAAAGAGAGAGGAAAGAGAGAGGAAAGAGAGAGGAAAGAGAGAGGAAAGAGAGAGCAAAGAGAGAGGAAAGAAAGAGGAAAGAGAGAGGAAAGAGAGAGAAAAGAGAGAGGAAAGAGAGAGGAAAGAGAGAGGAAAGAGAGAGGAAAGAGAGAGGAAAGAGAGAGGAAAGAGAGAGGAAAGAGAGAGGAAAGAGAGAGGAGAGAGAGAGGAAAGAGAGAGTAAAGAGAGAGGAAAGAGAGAAGAGAGAGGAAAGAGAGAGAGAGAGAGAGAGAGAGAAGAGAGAGGAAAGAGAGAGAAGAGAGAGGAAAGAGAGAGGAAAGAGAGGGGAAAGAGAGAGGAAAGAGAGAGGAAAGAGAGAGGAAAGAGAGAGGAAAGAGAGAGGAAAGAGAGAGGAAAGAGAGAGGAAAGAGAGAGGAAAGAGAGAGGAAAGAGAGAGGAAAGAGAGAGGAAAGAGAGAGGAAAGAGAGAGGAAAGAGAGAGGAAAGAGAGAGGAAAGAGAGAGGAAAGAGAGAGGAAAGAGAGAGGAAAGAGAGAGGAAAGAGAGAGGAAAGAGAGAGGAAAGAGAGAGGAAAGAGAGAGGAAAGAGAGAGGAAAGAGAGAGGAAAGAGAGAGGAAAGAGAGAGGAAAGAGAGAGGAAAGAGAGAGGAAAGAGAGAGGAAAGAGAGAGGAAAGAGAGAGGAAAGAGAGAGGAAAGAGAGAGGAAAGAGAGAGGAAAGAGAGAGGAAAGAGAGAGGAAAGAGAGAGGAAAGAGAGAGGAAAGAGAGAGGAAAGAGAGAGGAAAGAGAGAGGAAAGAGAGAGGAAAGAGAGAGGAAAGAGAGAGGAAAGAGAGAGGAAAGAGAGAGGAAAGAGAGAGGAAAGAGAGAGGAAAGAGAGAGGAAAGAGAGAGGAAAGAGAGAGGAAAGAGAGAGGAAAGAGAGAGGAAAGAGAGAGGAAAGAGAGAGGAAAGAGAGAGGAAAGAGAGAGGAAAGAGAGAGGAAAGAGAGAGGAAAGAGAGAGGAAAGAGAGAGGAAAGAGAGAGGAAAGAGAGAGGAAAGAGAGAGGAAAGAGAGAGGAAAGAGAGAGGAAAGAGAGAGGAAAGAGAGAGGAAAGAGAGAGGAAAGAGAGAGGAAAGAGAGAGGAAAGAGAGAGGAAAGAGAGAGGAAAGAGAGAGGAAAGAAAGAGGAAAGAGAGAGGAAAGAGAGAGGAAAGAGAGAGGAAAGAGAGAGGAAAGAGAGAGGAAAGAGAGAGGAAAGAGAGAGGAAAGAGAGAGGAAAGAGAGAGGAAAGAGAGAGGAAAGAGAGAGTAAAGAGAGAGTAGAGAGAGTAAAGAGAGATTAAAGAGAGGAAAGTAAGAGGAAAGAGAGAGGAGAGAGAGAGGAAAGAGAGGAGAGAGAGGAAAGAGAGAGGAGAGAGAGAGGAAAGAGAGAGGAGAGAGAGAAGAGAGAGGAAAAAGATTTACACAATCCTGCATTCCAATTTTGTTAGTCACTCATGCAAACATCCAAATCACAATATAAATTACAGCATAAAATATACAAACACTTTTATATCGTTGGAGATCAGGCAAACAAACAAATACAATACCATTTATCTATTTGATAAAAAAATATAAAACAACAACGACAAAAGAAAGCCAAAGGGGGCAGATGCCATCCAACAACAAGAGAACTAAACAGCTATGCAAACAACAGCAACAAACGAGAAGGCTAACTAAGACCTGCTACACATGCCAAGCTTCATCCACATACAGGCTGCCGAGGGGAACACATACCACTATCTTTCCCGGCAGCTCGGACCAAGAGTCTTGTCAGAATCTAGATTGCAACTCACTCTCTCTCTCTCCTCTAGGGCTAGAAATAAAGGTGGTGAAAAAAAAAAGAAAATGGTCTATGGCATTACGAGGGGGGCGGGGGGAATCTTTTGCCGCGGCTTACATTACCTCGTTTCAATTGAATCAGGTCTGGAAAGAGATTGAACCAAGAGGGGTTTCATGATTCTGATATTTGACTTTCTTCTCTGGACAAAATTCAGGATTTGGGACCTGAAGTAGCTACTTCTTTTTAATTTGTTTTAAGATTCATTTTTCTGGACTTTATTCAAGTTGAATATTAGAGCTTTAGTTTTGTTTATTCAAGGGATTTTAATTTTCTAAATACTGTTTTGCTTTTGTTTAAAATACATAAACTATGTAAGTAAATGTTAACCTATATCACTCTTACTAAAATGCATGAAATGAGACATTACTAAACACAATAAATCAAGAATTAAAAACTGAGAATTAATTAGACATGAACATTATGTAAATCAACATCCTTTATGTTATTTCATCTTGTACAAAACCTCAATAGAAAAATTACAGAAATTATAAATAATCTAGCCACTGAATAATGTTCAAATATAATACTTAAATGCACTGTACCACAAACAGCTGTAAAATAACAAAGGATGCAGTGACAATATTTCAGAAGAACTTGTTCTACCAATAGTAAAAAAATTGTATATTTACTGCCTGCATAGTTTAAAAAAGTACTACTTCAAAATTTCACCATTTTCACATACTCTCTACGAACATGAAAACTACAGCTGCCATTGTCTTTTTCTAATTCAACTGGGGAAAAAGGTCTAATCCATGAAAGGTCAATGCATAAATCTATCAAATCCGATTACTGTATCTAAGCTCAGAAGAACTTCATTAAGTTTTTAGTGATGTCCTATCTCTACCTCAGATACAAAAATGAGAACAGAAGCAGTTAATGGATCAAAAAGGAAAAGTCAATAAAAAATAAACTAAAAAAATACAAAAATAACTTCATGAATTTTAGTCCTGCTGAGCATAAAAATCCATTATTTAATTGTTCTGTGTCTGCAGTGCCCACAAAGCTGAAATGCACTACATCCATAGGCAAAGGTATTCTACTTTTCACACATGGGAAAGGCAGCCGAACCAACAGTAAATCACACATGAAGCTCCACCAAATGCTGCATACTGAACAGTTAAAGCTTGACAATTTGTACAATACCTCACTTGCAGACAACACCATTAATTTTTTATGTCTATATATACATTGAGTGTGTTTTCTCTTCTTGCAATCAAAATGAAAAAATATATCCATGATTAATTGCACAGAAGAGACAGCATGCCACTGTACTGCTAGCTCTTACTTATCAATCAAGTTCTTTTTCAAACCTGTAGTTAATTCTTTTTTTTTTTTTTTTTTACTTCTTCTTTAACACTTGCAAACACTAGCTTTTTAAACATGGACAAAATGCTACACTAACAACACAGACCAACAATACTTAAAAAAAAGTCTGTTACAGCTTTCAAAAAACTAGATGAGTCTCTACCACATCCTAATCCAATAAAATAATAATAATGACAAAATAATCATTTTACAAAATCCTGAATATAAAAAGAAAAGAATTACCACAAAAGTCATAAAAGATTCTTACCTTCATATTTATGCTGTGGATTGTCAATAATCCGAATCTGCCTGTCTGGGATTAGCGGCTCTCCCAACTCGTCTCCAAGATCATTCTGAAAGACGGAAAAATACTTCCCTTCACTGAAACTCCTGGGCAAGTGGATTTCGTATCCTAAGTCACTCAGAAAAATGGGGACTCCTTACCATCAAGCCTCTAACAAGCCTCATGTTTCCCCAAATCATCTTGAAAGATGATGTAATATTCTACAGCACCAAGACTACTTTGCCACTTATCTCAGAGGCTGTTCTGAAAGATAATATAACATTTCTTTGTCTAAATACTTTTGATCAAAAGTATAAATCTCAAGAGATAACTCTGGATGATAGATCAATACTCCCAGGGAAATATGCAGAAGCTTTTGATTATTAGTCAAAGATTGAAAGGGGCCTTTTCTTTAAATCTAGTCTTGCTCATAAAATTGAAACTCCCACCTGTTTCTGAAGGATTTTGACCATACATTTCACACTTCTGTGATAGTGACCAAGCCTATCTCAACCAACATGAGCTTAAAGTCATGGCAGCCACATGCAAGATAAAACAAAAGGAAAATCATCTGAAATACACAAATCTTAAAATCAGTATTCTTTTAAAAAATAACCTACATTTCCCTAAATCAACAAGCACTTACAGGCAACAAGCAACAGCTGCAGTCCTCATCC
>NW_028234406.1:48126319-48128819 GCF_977035675.1 Penaeus japonicus
TCAACAACAAAATCATTAACCCATCCCCGACGGGGGAATTCTAGCCTTGAATGTCCAAATGCCGGGGCGTTCGAATTATTAGGCATAAATCAATTGAATGGCTGGCACAATACTGTGCCGCCCAGCCACTGGGCTTTTGAATGCGCGGTACACATGCTGTACCACCCGTCCAGAGAGGGTTAAGGTAACAGTAAAAGTAAAAGTAATAACACCAAATACTACAACTACTATCAATACTAACAAGGATAATATTGGAAAAAGGTAGCAATGAGAGTGCTGATACTATTAACCATTGGTCGCAGTATTAAAAAAAAAATGTTTGTGCAGTAGGATGGCTGTTTTACATGTCTGGCATGGTGCCATCCACGTCTATGACCAACTCTGCCTTTGCAGCAAATCATGCCATCCGCTGCTTATGGGTTAATAACAACAATAACAATGATAAAAGTATCAATAAGCTGTATTAATAAGAATGATAATAACACCGACATTACCAATAGAAATGATAACAATAATAGTAATAATATTGATAATAATATTAATAAAAATAATAATAATAAAAACAACAATAATAATAATAACAATATCATCAAATCATTAACAATAATAATAATAATAATAATAATAATAATAATAATAATAATAATGATAACAAAAACAGCAATAATATTAACAACAATAAAATTAACAATGATAACAGTAATAGTAGGAACCTCAAAAATTATAACAATAGCATAAATAATAATATAAATGACAATAATAATCATTCTAATTACAATAATAGGAAAATAATACGAATAATAAATATCATAATGATATAAATAATAATATCAATGATAACAATAATATTTCTAATAGCAATAATAATAACTACAACAACAATAATAATAATAATGATAAAAATCATGATGGCAATGACGAAAACAATGACGATGACCACTGCTACAAAGACCACTTTGACGATGACGATAATGATAACAACAATAATATCAAAATAATAACACTAAAAATAATGTCAATAGCGATAACAACAATAACAATAATAACAATAACATCAAATTAATAATAAGAATAATGACAATAGTAACAGTAATAATAGCAATAATGATAATGATAATAATAATGATGATAATAATAACAATAATAATAATAATAATAATAATAATAATAATAATAATAATAATAATAATAGTGATGATAATCACAATAACAATAATAACAATAATAATAATTATCATTATTATTATTATTATTATTATTATTATTATTATAATTATAAATATAACACTAATACCAATAATAACAATAGCAATAACAATAACAACAACAATTACAATAACCATGAAAATGACAATAACGATGACAGTGATAATGATAATAAAAACATAGATAATAATAATGATGATACTGATACTGATAATGATAATAATGTTAATGAAGATGATGATGATGATGATTATGACAATGATAATTACGATGAAGATGACGATGAAGATGACGATGACGATGACGATGACGATGACGATGACGATGACGATGACGATGACGATGACGATGACGATGACGATGACGATGACGATGACGATGACGATGACGATGACAATGATGATGATAACGATGATTATAACGATGACCATTAATAAAAAAAGACAATAATTATAATGACAATACTGATAACAATAATAATACCAAAGAAATGCAAACACTCACTCTTGATATTGTGGGCGAGCTCATACTTCAACCCAGACCCTGCTTTGTACAGGAGCCTCTCGCTGGTTGCGCTGCGCTCGTTCAGGGACTCATTGGTGCTATGTACGATGGACTCTGCATTCAGGCAGGTTATGTCGCCATTCCTAAAGGGTGTGAATAAATGTCATGTCTGTTTGGAGTAGTGACAAATCATAAAAAGAGAAGGGAAGTACTCATTCAAAAATAGAATTCATTATAAAAAAGTACCTTCAAATATCAGAATGCATTTGTCCACAAAGAAAGAGAGCTATTAATTCCAGCACAAGAACTTTTTTTTTAACCCATTAACGACAGGTGACGTGTCTTTTCGTCATACATGATGCATGCAGGAGCTCTGGCCTGACAACAGGCATCATGACATTCAGGGAATTTAGATCACTGTTATTTAATTGTGTTATGCATAATGAGTGAGTGATGCTGACAATTGTAGTCATAATTATTATAACTGCCGTAATATTAAGCAAAATGGGTTCCACCTAACATCCAAAACCTAGATGGCACCAATTTCTTCTAGCACCAGCAGGAGAGAGAGCCTTGAATGGCACCCACCTATGGTCTCTAGCAAGTATCTCCATAGAGTGATGGCACATAGCAAGATGCTGACCTCTTGCTCTAAAGTACTGCAGATGAAAGATGTGCAGGCAGAACAAGAGGAGAAAGGTGACTCAAACCATGCCCAGTGTCTACAATGTACCCCTGTGCCAGTAGGGATGCCTTTTACTGAGGCACTCACAGTCATAAGCACAAGTTT
>NW_028234406.1:48143819-48146319 GCF_977035675.1 Penaeus japonicus
TAAGTTCATAATGAGTTCTGTGTCGTTAATAGTCACCCCGAGATATTTGTATTTGTGGCAAAGATCTAGCTCAATGTCATCTATATGAAAGTTTGGCAGTGGGATTGTAAGAGGATTGAGTGCCTTGGTTTTTTCAACTGAGATTATCAAACCGCACTCAGTAGCTTTTGTGGACAGTACATTAAGAATTTATTTCCCTAGAATTGGGACCGGAATAGCTCTCTTGCGTCTCTGAGCACTACCAAAAAGCAGATTTTTATGTTATGCCAATTTTGATTCGACTTTGTGTCCATGTCGAGATCACGTGCCCTTAGAAAAACCCTGTACATATCTCGTGAAGCTAACACTAATCTGTGCATGAACATCAAATAACACTGACTCTGTAATAAAATATGTAGTAGTGGTTTACTGTCATCTATTCCTGTGAAATGACCCAATCACCCATTCGTCAATGGGTATTCTTTGTAAGATTTCATACAAAAATGTTGTGGTCTTATTCTACTGTATGTTTCATGTAATAGGCATGGAGCTTTTTTTTCCTTTTCTTTTCTTTTCTTTCTTTCTTTTTGGCTCATTTGAACTGGTTGGTTCGAATCCAGTGTCCTAGAAACTTCCTTTTATGACGTCCCACTGGATTTGCATTTCGAAATATAGCGTAGACACCCAAATCAGATCAAACACGAAACCAAAACTAATGCTCAAAACATTGAAGATCTTGTCACATCTCCAATTACTCTCGCAAAGTCGTTGTTTGGTGTTTGACGCAAATCCTGTGGGTGGTTGAGCTGCGTCACGGACTTGGCTCGACTTGACCCATGCCTGTGTGTTGTCCGCGGTGTCGGGTAAGGTCACCGGTGCTACGGGCACATAATTTTTGGGAGGCATGTAGAATGCTGGGCCGGGTACTTCTTGCTCTGACTTGCGAGGCATACTATGAATTGGCTTTCTCGACTTCCGTACATGTTCCTGAAGCAGATACAGGACAGTGTGGTGAATGACCACCACAAACAAGCGCATTATGATGACAAAGAAGATAATGTCAATCGCCTTGGGTGATGCCGAGGCCGGGGCAGTGGTGGCGACCTGAGCGAAGAGAGCGGCTATGACGATCAGGCAGGAGAGGGTCACCATGATGCGGTCGCTGCAGCTCACCAGAAAGAGATTTAGATATGTCACAGCGGGGATTTAGATCGTGTTTCAATGACTGAAAGGTATTGGCACGGGTATTAATACTTATCCATTCCCTCTAAACAAAATTAGAAATCGAATAACTGAATCGGAATACATACCTGAAATTATTGTAACCAAAGAACTGGGTTATGATACCGATGAAGTTAAGCACCATACAGGGGCCAAAGGTCGTGAAGAGATACGACCCATAACGCCGTTCTAGGAGGACCTGACGTAGGGAAATGACGCAGGTCTATTTTTCATGTCGAATCACAAGTGGCACAATGGAAATCAAACTTTTTCTTCGGGAGACATATTGTAACAATAATTTAGCATTTCAATCTAAAATGAGGCAATTATAAGACTGAACAACCTACCAGATATATTTAAAACAACACATCAAAGCAACACCCCGTTCCAGATCCCATGACCTCGTTCTAAAGTGATTAATAAATACACACATTTCGTGGCAAGACTCCGACAGAGTCACGAGACGACTTGCCTTGAGACTGAACCCGGTGGCGAGGTGGGCGTCCTCGAGGCAGTAGTCGTAGAGCGCCCTCGAGGGGCTGAACAGAGGCAGGTCCCGAGGCTTCGATAATTCCGAGACGTCCTGCGGCAGACACAGGGCGCGGTTGCGATTTTCAAGTGTGTGTGAGGGGGAGGGGGGGGAGGGGGGATTGTACACTTTTACACGCACACATAAGCACATACACACGCATATATATAGATAGATAAATAGATATAGATAGACAGATAGAGAGATGTGTGTGTGTGTGTGTGTATGTGTGCGTGCGCGCGTGTGTGTGTGTGTGTGCGTGTGTGTGTGTGTGTGTGTGTGTGTGTGTGCGCGCGTGTGTGTGCGTGTGTGCGTGTTTGTGAGTATTCGTAGGTGTTTCCTAATCACTCCACCTCACACCACCCTAACCTAAACCTAAAGTTAAAAGAAAAGACCCGTTGCCGGGGGGATGGAAGGCGGGATAGGGGAAGGATAAGGAGGGGGAGAGAAAGATGATAATAGTAAGAGAGAAAGAGCCGGGGCTTGACCCAGCACGCAGGGTAAAAGTTGGGGGGACAGATGACAGGGCGTCGGAAGTGGCGGGAAAAGGTCGGGGGAGGAGGCCCCGCGCCATCTGTGCACACTGTTTACCTGGCCAGGTGAGCCGCGCGAGCGGGCCTGGCCAGGTAAGAGGTGCTCTCGGCTAACGAGGGAGGAGTGGGAAGGTGAGAAGGCAGTCTCTCGAGCGCCATCTGCGGCTCCACCGTGCGCAGCCCTTCGGCCGCGACTACGGTGGTGCCTTCGGCTAACCCTCGAGGCGGCAGAGGAAGA
>NW_028234406.1:48151319-48153819 GCF_977035675.1 Penaeus japonicus
ATTTGTATTGTTGTTCTTTTGTTGTTGTTGTTTTGGTTAATGTTGTCATTTGTATTGTTGTTCTTTTGTTGTTGTTGTTGTTGTTTTGGTTAATGTTGTCATTTGTATTGTTGTTCTTTTGTTGTTATTGTTGTTGTTTGGTTAATGTTGTCATCTGTATTGTTGTTGTTTTGTTGTTGTTGTTTGGTAAATGTCATTTGTATTGTTGTTCTTTTGTTGTTGTTGTTGTTTGGTTAATGTTGTCATTTGTATTGCTGTTCTTTTGTTGTTGTTGTTGGTTGGTTAATGTTGTCATTTGTAGTGTTGTTCTTTTGTTGTTGTTGGTTGGTTAATGTTGTCATTTGTATTGTTGTTCTTTTGTTGTTGTTAGTTGGTTAATGTTGTCATTTGTATTGTTGTTCTTTTGTTGTTGTTGGTTGGTTAATGTTGTCATTTGTAGTGTTGTTCTTTTGTTGTTGTTGTTATTTATTTCCCAACCCAGGAGCGACCACAGGTCTTTGCTACGCTGGGTGTCATTGTGAAGATAAGATGACAGGTATGACAACACTTAAAAGCAACTTCAGTAATGCAGTTGTTGCAACCGACCCTTGTCAAGGTGTGTGTATGGTCTCCCTCAAATCCTTAAGACGAATACACCTCTTGGATCTGTTGCCTGATATATTAACATTTATACCCGTAAGTCGGTTGAATTTTAGTTATAACAGTTAAATCTGCCATCCGCCATTCACCCTGAAACCACACGCAATTAGACATTTTGAATCAAGTGGTTCACTGCCAACTTTGATGTATTATTCTCTCCCAAAGGCACATCTTTCTCGAATACCACCCAACTGATTTACATTCTTTTTCACCACAGATGCACACCACACATTTACAATTATCCCCCCCCCCCCTTACTATGATGGCTGAAGCACAGATCTCAACGTAAGTAAACAGAAACAAACCCCGTTACCACACGTGCGTTTTTACTCCCACAACCACCTGTGTATATTAACAAGTACAATATTTCATGAATGAAACGGATAACAGCACACTGTCGCATTTACATATACGATGAATCTACAGGCAAACCCCCACTCGCGCCCCCCCCCCACCCCCACTCGGATCCCCCACCCCCATCCCCACCTCACCAACTCACTCTGTAACATTGAGAGATTCCGAGTCGACGATGGCGAGCAGCGCGCCGTGTTCCTCCTCCAGCCGCCACTCGCCCTTCCCCAAGTCCTCGTCGGCGAGGCGTCCGCACTCGGCCAAGACGGACAGCTGCGTCGCGGGAGAGAAGAAGAGGGAAAGGGATATACGGCCGTGTCTCTAGTCCTTTGCCGTTGCCGTGGTCATGGCACCGATACGACCATGGCGATGCCGTAATATTTTTATTTTTTGCGCACTTGCCTTCGTCGCCCATCGCCCTAGACGAAGGGCGTGGCAATCGTTCCAATAATATTTCGTAAAAGGCGTCTGGACGAAGCGAAAACAAATGCGACACGCGATGTGTCAGTGCGAAGACAAGGGAGCGAAAATGAACAGGGATTCGGCTGATAATTGTAATCAAAATCCAAGAATATATGATATGATTAGATTGTAAGAAGACAAGTGAAGATGGCAGAAGAATATAAGAATATTTAGAGATGATAACGATGGTAGATTAGGAAGTGTTAAAAAAGCAATACATAGATTACGCACACTGGTAAATTATCACCGATTTTTCGTTAATAACAAAATAAATAATATACATACATAGATATACAAACCTTAAGTCTGAGAAAGAAGTTCCCAAAATAATGAGAATCAATAAATGGATAATCAGATAATAAAAGTGAATAAAAAAATGAATAACAGTAATTCTAATTCCAGAATTTTTTTTACATTGAAGTATATTTGCCACAATTTTTATGTTTTTAACGAAGATAATGCCATGGATGGACGTTACGCAGAACTTTACATTGGTATTATATGATGAGGTAAACAGCTTTATATTGTGGCAAACATATGAAGTCTGCATTAATTTTAAAAATGGGTAACTTTGTGAAAATATGTTGATGAAAATATGCTGATAATATGATGAGAGAGAGAGAGCGTGAGGCTTACTTCACCGAGACTCATTTCCTCACCTCAGTCGAGTTCAGTTTCCTGGGATAAACAGTGGGAATTGTGAATCTTCCTTCGAAGGACATCACGCTGTAGTCCTTATGCTCCCTTCGCTCCGATGACCATCCCACGACAATCTTAAACCGCTGCGGAATTAAAGGTCATAATAAGCAACCATCCACACAGCGCTCAAAAGAATTCCCTAAACACCAAGACTAAATAACCAAACATAACCAAACATAACCAAAACGACTGCCACAGCCTTCGGAAAGATCGACCCACCTCCACATTGAGTTGCACGTCGCTGCGGAACCGGCGGACCGCGTTGCCGTCGACGCTGAACTCGACGACGTCCCCCGCCACGGCGACGCAGAGCAGGACCCACCGCCAGGGGGACAGGGAGCCTCCGAAC
>NW_028234406.1:48171319-48181319 GCF_977035675.1 Penaeus japonicus
AGTGAATAGTTCTTTTAAAGATTCAAATTTAGGCACTCCATACGTCTTCACTGAAAAAAGAAACAAATTTGACGATTCTGATGTGTTCCAGACTAGCCGTTTTCTTTCCATGGCCGGAAACAGTTATGCTTCAACTTTTAAACTCACACCCACATATACATATGTGTAGGCATATTTTAATATGTATGTGTTTCTGTGTGTGTATATATATGTATACATATACATATATATTACATATACTTATATATACTGAGTATTCCTTATGGATGATACTACGACTAATAAATTAATATACATACACACACACACACACACACACACACACATATATATATATATATATATATATATATATATATGTAATATATATATATCAATATATAGTATATACATATATATATGTATGTACTTTGTGTGTATATATATTATATATTTATGATATATATATATATATTTATAATATATATATATATTTATATATATATAGTTTATATGGCTATATATAAAGTATCAAACATTTCTAAACCACCCGGCATGTATGGAAAGGAGTTGAAATCTCTTGAAACTTTGCCTGTTATTCGGTTCATACACAGATACTTCTAAAAAAAGTCAAATTTCTATTAAACTTTCGAGCGAACTTTGAATCCGGAACTTAATCTTATTCCTAGACAATTCAGTTCCAAATTCCCAGCTCAGTGTTTTTACTTCAGTGACGAAAGCCACATCATTCAAACTAAAACCACCTTCGTTAGGACATTCTCTTGTCAGCGAGAGAGGAGACACTTGTACCTTTAATTCTATTGTTTGGATTGAGGATAAAAAGATAACACTCTCTTCTGGAATTTCCCGATTCGGATTGGCACGATAACACCCACAGTAATGAAACTTTCAGACTATTGTTTCACCTTCAGTTGTATCAGATTTGAGTTATCTTAGTGGTTATAGCATGTCTCGTATCTCACTCTTTCTCTCTCTCTATATATATGCGTGTGTGTATGTGTGTGCGTGCATGTGTGAATAGTAAGAGTGCCGTGCATCACGTGGCGCAACAACCCTGATCGGCAACAGGTGCAGCGGGACCGCGGCGAGTGCCACCTGGAGCGTCGATTTATTATGATGTTATATCTGAAGGTATAATACCGGCCTGATGGTCTAGGGGTATGATTCTCGCTTTGGGTGCGAGAGGTCCCGGGTTCAAATCCCGGTCAGGCCCAACTTTTTCCGTCATAAAAATAAATGCAGAACACTGGAAGGATCGAGGTATCATTTTTTCATATACATGCATCTTAAAAAAAAAAAGAAATAGATATAAAAATACTAGGACTTCGTTTTTCTCTAACCACCTAAGTAAACCCTTGGCTATTTCCTCTGGAACTATCTGTCTGTCACCTTAGAGCTTTTCCAAGTTCCAGACCAGGTAAGAGTTAGAAAGTCTCTTCAACCCGCTATGGAAGCCGTGTCAGGTAACTACAGGTAACAGGTAACAGTCCTGTGCTGAGTATCGTTCAGTGAAGATCACTGATGGCGTATCCTTCGTGGCTCTTGACGACCTTGATGTGCACTGCAAGATCAATTAGATTGGTCATCGTGATTCAAGCGTCAGCCACGTGAGAAGAGCGCATGCGTGCACTGGCGTCCTTCTCATGGATCCTTCGGTCTCTGTAGCAGGATTTCCTTTTTCCAGAAGGCTGAGGAGGTCTTCTAGAGAGGAACCGAAAGAGGAATTCGCCAGGATTTTGATGAGCGAGGAACCCACACAACTCTTCTCTTGACCTTTGACACGCCTGACCTTTCCGAGTCGGTAAAGCTGACCTGGTATCGCCTCGCGGGAATGCACATGCTTCCGACCTCACGCGGCGCTGCCTCTGCCAGTGCTTGCTGCAACACGGGAAATGGACCTCCGAGAGTGTGCCTCAAGTGTGGCCCTTTTGCAGTATCGCGTTATCTCTGCAAAGCTCACCCAGTTTCTTTTAAACAGCGTAAGAGACACGGATTAAAAATAGCACTGCAGATAATGGTGTGGATTCGCCACGGAGCTGAAAACACTGACGCCAAAGCGAGAACCAAACCGCTCGACCACCAGGCCGATATCTTTGGCGGGAAAGGAGTTGCACGTTTCTTCACGCAGGTAGAAATGGATTCGTCATTCAATAGGTGGTATCTCTATCGATGTGTTTATGAATGTCGGCGCCCTGATACGCTTAGCTGCGTAATTCTATTTAACTACACTTATATGTATGTGTGTGTGTGTATCATGTGTATATACAAATACTTATACACATACACACACACACACATATATATATATATATATATATATATATATATTTATACATACCTAAATATATATATATGTATATATATACATACTTGTATGTATATATGTATATACATATATTTGTTCATATAAAAAAATATATATTAATATATATAGGTATATATGTAAATATATATATACATATATATTTTAAAATATGTATAAATACATATTAATATATGTATGTATGTATATATACATACATATATATATGTATGTATGTACATAAACATGTATATATACGTGTGTATGCAAGTGTATATATACATATGTATATGCATATATATACATATATATACATATATATATATATATATATATATATATATATATATGCATATATACATACACACATATACATATTTATGTCTATGTGTGTATGTATACAGATATGCATATGTACATATATATTTACATATATATACATATATATGTGTATGAGTACGGGCGTTTATGCGTGGGTATGTAAGTAAATATATGTGTATGTATTAATACCTGTAAAAACAATTCAACAGTTAAGCACATTAGCAGTAAGCGATGTGGACAGCGCACTGACATTCATAAACACCTAGATAAAGGCATCACCTGTGGGAATAACCATAAGTAACTGCCTTCTTATTTTCTTATCGGCCTGATGGTCTAGGGGTATGATTCTCGCTTAGGGTGCGAGAGGTCCCGGGTTCAAATCCCGGTCAGGCCCAGTCTTTTCCGCAGAGAAATGGAAAGCGCAACAGAGGGACCGAGGAGGAGGATGTTGACAGGTTGCCTTTGAAAGCAATGACGTTGAATGACGAGTCCAGTCAAAGCACTCGGACCATTACAATCAAACATCGGATCTGAGTAAGCACTCTGGAGTAATTCATCTGTTCAATTGTCTATCTGTTTATCTCCTTGTATGTGCATGTTTATATAATCACCTCTTCTTGAGTAGATAAGCTTGAGAGCGACGCCGGCAGCCATCGCTGGGTCACGAGCAGCATCACTTCTCCGAGAGGGAAAGGGATGCAAGCCCACGCACTCTTTGAGATTCGTTTCCCTAAACGGTAATATTAAAGCTTATATATATATATATATATATATATATATATATATATATATATATATATATTACCCGTGCTGCAACTTCCATTGGTTCCCTGGCAGAGGCAGCGCCGCGTGAGGTCAGAAACATGTGCATTCCCGCGAGGCGATACCAGGTCAGCTTTACCGACTCGGAAAGGTCAGGCGTGTCAAAGGTCAAGAGAAGAGTTGTGTGGATTCCTCGCTCATCAAAATCCTCTCGAATTCCTCTTTCGGTTCCTCTCTAGAAGACCTCCTCAGCCTTCTGGAAAACCAAAATTCTGCTACAGAGACCGAGGGATCCATGAGGAGGACGCCAGTGCACGCATGCGCTCTTCTCACGTGGCTGACGCTTGAATCACGATGACCAATCTAATTGATCTTGCAGTGCACATCAAGGTCGTCAAGAGCCACGAAGGATACGCCATCTGCGATCTTCACTACACGATACTCAGCACAGGACAATACAACAACTTTTCCTATCCACAGAGGCTTGGTTCCCTCGCCGTGCCTCGCGTGGGCGTGTCCTCAGCGACCGCATCGCCTGGAACCACCGACCTGCCAGCGAACGCCGCGAATCGGGAAACTTCCTCATAGCAAACGATAGGCAGCTGATTTCGCTGTTCGAATCCTTCTCAAGCTCTTTTTTCTTTTCTTTTTTCATATGTTGATATGTTAAGGAAAAAAATTAATAGTTCTTTTAAAGGACCAAATTTCAGTCCTCCATACGTCGTCACTGGAAAAAGAAAACAAATTTGACGATTTTGATGCGTTCCAGTGTAGCCGTTTTCTTTCCATGGCCGGAAACAGTTATGCTTCAACTTTTAGACTCACACCCAAGTATACGTATGTGTACGCATATTTGAACATGTGTATGTGTATATATATGGATATATATCCATATATATACATATATATTACATATATTTATATATATTGAGTATTCCTTATGGATGGTACTACGACTAATAAATATATATACATATATATGTATATATATATATATATATATATATATATATATATATATATATATATACCTGTGTGTATATATATGTATGTATGTATGCATATATATATTTATACATATATATATGTATATATATAAATAATTATATATGCTTTGTGCATATGTATGTACTTATATACATATATATATGTAATATATATATATATATATACATATATATCAATATATATGTATATACTTTGTGTGTGTATATCATATATACTATATATATATATACTTTATATTTTTATATATAAATTATCAAACATTTCTAAACTACCCGGCATGTTTGGAAAGGAGTTGAAATCTCGTGTAACTTTGCCTGATATTCGGTACATACACAGATACTAGTAAGAAAGAAACAGTTCTTCACTTCTAAAAAAAAAGGGCAAATTTCTACTAAACTTTCGAGTGAACTTTGAAATCCGGAATTCAATCTTATTCCCAGACGATTCAGTTCCAAATTCCCAGCTCAGTGTTTTTACTTCAGTGACGAAAGCCACATCATTCAAACTAAAACCACCTTCGTTAGGACATTCTCTTGCCAGCGAGAGAGAAGACACTTGTACCTTTAATTTTATTGTTTGGATTGAGGATAAAAAGATAATACTCTCTTCTGGAATTTCCCGATTCGGATTGGCACGATAACACCCACAGTAATGAAACTTTCAGACTATTGTTTCACCTTCAATTGTATCAGATTTGAGTTATCTTAGTGGTTATAACATGTCTCGTCTCTCTCTCTTCCTCTCTCTATATATATGTGTGTGTGTATGTGTGTCCGTGCGTGTGTGAATAGTAAGAGTGCCGTGCATCACGTGACGCAACAACCCTGATCGGCAACAGGTGCAGTGGGGCCGCGGCGAGTTCCACCTGGAGCGTGGATTTATTATGATGTTATATCAGTTGATGTAATATCGGCCTGATGGTCTAGGGGTATGATTCTCGCTTTGGGTGCGAGAGGTCCCGGGTTCAAATCCCGGTTAGGCCCAACATTTTCCGTTATAAAACAAATGCAGAACGCTGGAATGATCAAGCCATCATTTTTTATATACATACATGTTTCAAAAATAAATAAATAATTACAAAAATACTAGGACTTCGTTTTTCTCTAACCACCTAAGTAAACCTTTGGCTATTTCCTCTGGAACTATCTGTCTGTCACCTTAGAGCTTTTCCAATTTCCAGACCAGGTAAGAGTTAGAAAGTCTCCTCAAGTCGCTATGGAAGCCGTGTCAGGTAACTACAGGTAACAGGTAACAGTCCTGTGCTGAGTATCGTGTAGTGAAGATCACTGATGGCGTATCCTTCGTGGCTCTTGACGACCTTGATGTGCACTGCAAGATCAATTAGATTGGTCATCGTGATCCAAGCGTCAGCCACGTGAGAAAAGCGCATGCGTGCATTGGCGTCCTTCTCATGGATCCTTCGGTCTCTGTAGCAGGATTTCCTTTTTCCAGAAGGCTGAGGAGGTCTTCTAGAGAGGAATTCGCGAGGATTTTGATGAGCGAGGAACCCACACAACTCTTCTCTTGACCTTTGACACGCCTGACCTTTCCGAGTCGGTAAACCTGACCTGGTATCGCCTCGCGGGAATGCACGTGTTTCCGACCTCACGCGGCGCTGCCTCTGCCAGTGCTTGCTGCAACACAGAAATGGACCTCCGAGAGTGAGCGTCAAGTGTGGCCCTTTTGCAGTATCGCGTTATCTCTGCAAAGCTCAGCCAGTTTCTTTTCAACAGCGTAAGAGACACGGATTAAAAAGAGCACTGCAGATAATGGTGTGGATTCGCCACGGAGCTGAAAACACTGACGCCAAAGCGAGAACCAAACCGCTCGACCACCAGGCCGATATCTTTGGCGGGAAAGGAGTTACACATGTTTCTTCACACAGGTGGTATCTGTATCGATGTTTATGAATGTCGGCGCCCTGATACGTTAGCTGAGGAATTCTATTTAACTGCACTAATATATATATATATATATATATATATATATATATATATATATATATATATATATATATATATATATGTACATATAATCTATATATATATGTATATATACATATATATAGATACGTATATATATATATAATTTATATACATATGTATATATATACTTATATATATACGTATATATGTATATATATATATATATATATATATATATATATATATATATATATATACACACATATATATATACATATATGAATATATATTGATACATATACATATATGCATATATATATATATATATGTGTGTGTGTGTGTGTGTGTGTGTGTGTGTGTGTGTGTAAGTATATATGTAAATATTTATTCATTTATCTAAAAAATATATATAAATATATCAATATGTCTATATGTATATATGTGTATGTATGTATATATATATATATATTCATAAATATGTATATGTATATATATATGAATGTATTTATGCATACACACATGTACACATATATGTCTATGTGTGTATGTATATATATATAAATATATATTTATATATACATATATATATATATATATATATATATATATATATATATATATATATTTGTGTGTGTGTGAGCGTGTGTAAGTAAATATATATGTATGTATTAATACATGTAAAAACAATTCAACAGTTAAGCGCATTAGCAGTAAGCGATGCGGACAGCGCACTGACGTTCATAAACACCTAGATAAAGGTATCACCTGTGGGAATAACCATTAGTAACTGCTTTCTCTTCAATCCTATCGGCCTGATGGTCTAGGGGTATGATTCTCGCTTAGGGTGCGAGAGGTCCCGGGTTCAAATCCCGGTCAGGCCCAGTCTTTTCCGCAGAGAAAAGGAAAGCGCAACAGAGGGACTGAGGAGGAGGATGTTGACAAGCTGCCTTTGAAAGCAATGACGTTGAATGACGAGTCCAGTCAAAGCACTCGGACCATTACAATGAAACATCGGATCTGAGTAAGCACTCTGGAGTAATTCATCTGTTCAATTGTCTATCTGTTTATCTCCTTGTATGTGCATGTTTATATACCTCATCTTGAATAGAGAAGCTTGAGAGCGACGCCGGCAGCCATCGCTGGGTCACGAGCAGCATCACTTCTCCGAGAGGGAAAGGGATGCAAGACCACACACTCTCTGGGATTCGTCGCCCTAAACGGTAATAATAAAGCTTACAATTAGCGGTGTATTGGGACGATTCCGAGCATATATATATATATATATATATAGAGAGAGAGAGAGAGAGAGAGAGAATTACCCGTGTTGCAACTTCCATAGGTTCCCTGGCAGAGGCAGCGCCGCGTGAGGTCGGAAACACGTGCATTCCCGCGAGGCGATACCAGGTCGGCTTTACCGACTCGGAAAGGTCAGGCGTGTCAAAGGTCAAGAGAAGAGTTCTGTGGGTTCCTCGCTCATCAAAATCCTCTCGAATTCCTCTTTCGGTTCCTCTCTAGAAGACCTCCTCAGCCTTCTGGAAAACCAAAATTCTGCTGCAGAGACCGAAGGATCCATGAGAAGGACGCCAGTGCACGCATGCGCTCTTCTCATGTGGCTGACGCTTGAATCACGATGACCAATCTAATTGATCTTGCAGTGCACATCAAGGTCGTCAAGAGCCACGAAGGATACGCCATCTGTGATCTTCACTACACGATACTCAGCAAAAGACAGAAATACAACAGCATCTTTTCCTATCCACAGAGGCTTGGTTCCCTCGCCGTGACGCGAGTGGGACGCCGTGCCTCGCGTGGGCGTGTCCTCAGCGACCGCATCGCCTGGAACCACCGACCTGCCAGCGACGCCGCAAATCGTGAAACTCCTTCAGAGTAAAACGAGAGGCAGCTGATTTCGCTGTTCGAATCCTTCTCAAGCTCTTTTTTCTTTTTTTGTTTCATAATATTTGATGTTATTAGGGAAAACTGAACAGATCTTTTACAAAACCAACTTGATGTGATCCAGTGTAGCCGATTTCTTTCCATGGCCAGAAAAAAACAGTTACGCTTCGACTATAAAACTCACACCTAAATACAGATATACTTATGTATATATGTGTGTGTGTGTACATATATGTATATATATACACAGATACATATATGTATCTTTCGTTCTTTCGTTCTCCCCTCCATATATATATATATATATATATATATATATATATATATATATATATATATATATATATTTCGCTCTCAATCCCTCTCTCTCCTTTTATTTTTTCTCATTTTCTTATGCCTATCAAGTGATGATAAAATATATAGTCATTGGCTCAGTGTGTGGTTAATCTGACATATGCGAGAAAATCTTATTCATCGTGATGTAACTTTCCGACCCATTTTCAGCTTTTCAAAACCAATCTCGGTTTCGGAGCTCCGCCCCTTCGAATCAGCAACCTTTATTGACCTTCACTGACCATTAGACAGGTCTGCAGCTTCCCATTTTCAAGGTATTTTGTCTTGTAAGAGATGTCCACTTGCCTCTTCTTTGACTTGACTTTAGATCACGTCAGTCTTCACTTCATCACTTCAGTCTCTCTCTAGAAGGACCTGATTAAAGCCTTCGGAATATTCTTTAATACACGTCTTCTAATCAATCTAAGTGTCACTGGAATTTTCACTCAAGTGATATTAATTATATGATCCAAACGTCACCACGTGGCACTGGTGATACATAATCCGGGAAAAAAATTATAAGGATAAATAAAATTGCACAATAATTGAAAGCGAAAAATAATATACAATTAAAGGTTTGCTGAGACATTCCTCTGTTATCTGTTAACTGCTTTGTTAAACCTCAAAAGATATGTTAATGGCAACTGTAAACCTTAGTTATTATTACAACTTCCTCACAATCAATATACATCGGCCTGATGGTCTAGGGGTATGATTCTCGCTTAGGGTGCGAGAGGTCCCGGGTTCAAATCCCGGTCAGGCCCACCGCTTTTGCCTGATAGTGTGAAATCATACAACCAACATAACATCAATGAGAACAACATACCCTCAACCAATCAATTCCAGAGACAGAAATCAAATGCTACGTCAGAGTGCAAGCGAGAATGATATCTTCTCAAGTCAAAGGATAGCGTGAGTTTATCTCCCCGACCAAAGGAGTTAGACAGGTAGGTGGGCGTGGAGGTTGATAGGCAGTCAGGTGTACTGGTAGGTAGTCAGGTACAGTGGTAGTTATGAGTGAATGTGCGTGCATGCGTCCGTGCGTGTATGCATACGTACTTGTGTGTATGCATGTCCGTATGTGTATGTATTTATACGTAATGTATATGTACGTATATGCATGCATATGTAAGTATGTATGTGTGTATCTATATCTGGCTTAGTCTGTCTAAAAACCCTGCCGAAATATGTGTGTGTGTGTATCTGTATCTGCCTCAGTCTGTCTAAAAAAAACAGCCGAAAGCGCCTGTCTAGACAGCGCCGCTCGAGCCCAGGAGTTAAGCACTTCTCCGTCTGTCGCGGCGAGAGCGAGCGCCGAGCGGGGACGCTGGCTCTCACACCATATGCTGGCACTAATGGCTATTGTTGTGTCCGAGATGTATTCGTGGGTGTTCATGTTTCTTTTTCTTGACCTAACACGCAGGCTAAGAAATGCCTAGTTGCTATACCTATA
>NW_028234406.1:48203819-48206319 GCF_977035675.1 Penaeus japonicus
ATTTGTTTATTTATTTATACAAAATTAGACGATTATCAATATTTATTGAGTCTGAAAACATCTTTACATGAGATACAGGTAACTATAGATACACAAAAACTGTGGGAGTGTAAGGGAACAGCTCTCAGATACTCTTGCCTCACAACTCCACACTACGTCTTCCTATCCTACACACTCCTTCGGACATCCTCGCTGGCGAGGAAGCCGGTCCTTCTCCTTTCTAGAATAAAAAAAATATATAAAAAAAAAACAACTCCTACACATAAAGGTGAACGTGATCAGTTGTCGGATCGAGGGGGGAACGTGAGCTCAAAGGAGCCGAACTCTTGGAACTGGATCTTTGCGCCCAAGAGGAACTCCATTCCAACCAAAACGTCGATGATAAATTCATCGACATCGGCCGTTCCCGTCATTTCCCTTCCAAAGCCTTCAAGTGTCACGTCCTCGGCCTGGTATTCCACCTCAACCATGCCTTCCTGCGTGTCATAGCTCACGGGCTCGTCCGTCTTGTCCACCGTGAGCTCCAGCCTCTCCGCTCCCTCTGGCGTCACCGACACGAAGCCGCAAAACCCCGTGTCGAGCATCGCTTCCGTCTCGATGCCGTTGATGAGGACATCATGGCACAGTTCTTGATCCTCCATGTTCTTAGCCATCTGTCGAAGGTGGAGCTTCGGTTCCTCTGGGTCGAGGTCGAGGAGGCTGAATGAGCTCATCAAGAAGTCTAAGCCGAGCATGTTCGACGAATCCTCCCTTATGTAGAAACAGAAATCCTCGGCTATAACTTCGTTCGTAGGATAGGCACAGACATCGACTTTGACGAGTCCTTCGTAATAGTCGTCCTCCTCACAAGGCTGGATGCTGTCCATGAGATTTAACCTCTTCACTATCTCTGGCTGGATGGAAGTGAAGGGCGTTCCGGTGTCCACCAAAAAGGGGATGCCTTAATTTTCCACGAGGAGTATGACATAAGGAATGTCATAATCGTCGTACGAAAGCTCCAGGGTTGTTTCTTGCGTCGCCATGTCGAACGCCAACTTATTTGCTGATGTCTTTTGGGGGGAAAAGCGGCCACTAATGTTCCACGCGTAAAGAGCTTCTAGAAGGATCGAGAGTGTGTGTATGTTTGTATATGCGTATTTCATTTCTGATTTGTGTGTGTGTGTTCACGTGTTTGTGCGTGTGTGTGTGTGTGTGTGTGTGTCTACGTATGTGTTCATGTGTTTGTGCGTGTGTGTGTGTGTGTTTGTGTTTGTGTTTGTGCGTATTTATGTGCGACTTCTGTGTGAGTGTGTGTGTGTGTGTTTGTGCGTGTGTGCGTATTTATGAGCGACTTCTGAGGTTATTTTCTGTCGAAGCTTCTAGAAGGATCGAAAGTGTGTGTGTGTTTGTATGCATGTGTTTGTGCGTGTGTGCGTATTTATGTGCGACTTCTGTGTGAGTGTGTGTGTGTGTGTATGCATGTGTTTGTGCGTGTGTGCGTATTTATGTGCGACTTCTGTGTGAGTGTGTGTGTGTGTGTGTATGCATGTGTTTGTGCGTGTGTGTGTGTGTTTGTGCGTGTGTGCGTATTTATGTGCGACTTCTGTGTGAGTGTGTGTGTATGCATGTGTTTGTGCGTGTGTGTGTGTGTGTTTGTGCGTGTGTGCGTATTTATGTGCGACTTCTGTGTGAGTGTGTGTGTGTGTGTGTTTGTGCGTGTGTGCGTATTTATGTGCGACTTCTGTGTGAGTGTGTGTGTGTGTGTTTGTGCGTGTGTGCGTATTTATGTGCGACTTCTGTGTGAGTGTGTGTGTGTGTGTGTGTGTGCGTGTGTGCGTATTTATGTGCGACTTCTGTGTGAGTGTGTGTGTGTGTTCGTGTGTTTGTGCGTATTTATGTGCGACTTCTGTGTGAGTGTGTGTGTGTGTATGCATGTGTTTGTGCGTGTGTGTGTGTTTGTGCGTGTGTGCGTATTTATGTGCGACTTCTGTGTGAGTGTGTGTGTGTGTGTGTTCATGTGTTTGTGAGTGCGTGTGTGTGTGTTTGTGCGTGTGTGCGTATTTATGTGCGACTTCTGTGTGAGTGTGTGTGTGTGTATGCATGTGTTTGTGCGTGTGTGTGTGTTTGTGCGTGTGCGCGTATTTATGTGCGACTTCTGTGTGAGTGTGTGTGTGTGTGTGTTCATGTGTTTGTGAGTGCGTGTGTGTGTGTTTGTGCGTGTGTGCGTATTTATGTACGACTTCTGTGTGAGTGTGTGTGTATGCATGTGTGTATATGCGTGAGAGAAAGAGAGAGAGTGTGTGTGTATATGGTTGTTCATGCGTTTGTGCGTTTGCGTGTGTGTGCGCGTGCGTGCGCATGTGTATGTACGTGTGTGTGTGTGCGTGCGCATGTGTATGTACGTGCGTGTGTGCGTATTTATGTGCGACTTCTGTGTGAGTGTGTGTGTGTGTGTGTGTGCATGTGTGTATATGCGTGAGAGAGAGAGAGAGTGTGTGTGTGTGTGTGTGTGTAAGTACAT
>NW_028234406.1:48228819-48233819 GCF_977035675.1 Penaeus japonicus
CAATTTCAAATTAATGACTGTCTGATGGTCTGTGGATCTGTTTCGCTCTGGGTACAAAAAGTACAAAAACCTGGTCAGAAAAAGAGTTTTCGAGATCCAGACAATTCTCATGGATTTCAGATATTTATTCTCATTCTCTCTCTCTCTCTCTCTCTCTCTTTATTATTTACGTTGGTTAATCTGTCTTCACTGTACTGGATATTAGGATATTATTATCATTCGAAAATTCAGGGCCTGACCGGGATTTGAACCCGGGACCTCTCGCACCCTAAGCGAGAATCATACCCCTAGACCATCAGGCCGTTGCTCTGTTGGGTTGTCCTGTGTGTAAATAAATCTTAGTATCGATTGCCAAAAGGATTAAGTACAGCTCTAAGCATCGTATAGCCTTTATCACATAACCATGCAGTGCTAGTGAACTACACACATATACGTTCTTCCTTCTTCTTCCTTTATTATTGATTATCACTGTATAATCATGTTTTTTACTTATATGTAAACCTGTAAATGTACACCTAGTACCTGATAACAGTAGTTTCATATTATATAGAAAGACATCTGAGTTTACCGTTTCCTCCAAAGAAACATTTCAAAACATCTCTGAGTGTTTACTTCGTGAAATCCTGGCCACTCAATTCACGTTCATTTGATGAATTTATTACAAATCTTATTATCCATAAAGTGTATTGAATTTTGTCATGTGAATTTAACGTAATAATTTTACTGATGTATGGTTCTAAGTTTCGAGTGCCTGCGAGCTGTTGTTAGTGGTATGTTGCTTGCCATCGAGTTCTGACTAACAAGAATACTGTTGTATATCTCGTGCCGGGTCGTTTGCTTGACATGAAGTAATCAAGGAACTGCTCCGTGGTTTAAGTATGTTTGAGTATGTATGTATGTATGGCTCCTTCACACGCAGGTTCATTCAGTAAGGAAACGTAGGAGTCAGATTCCACACCTAACATAGGGATATTATCTTGTACTGGTTGTGGGGTGAAATAAAAGTCAAATAACCAAAATACTCACACACACACAAATATACCGAATTAAAAATTTCCTCAAACTTTCGAGAGAAAAAATACGTCTATATTTCACGCGATGCACTACATGGTTGATTACATCTGGTCGTATTTTTTTAACACTCCCTGAAACAACACATGGAAAAGGCACTGATTCTACCCGGTCACACTCTAACATGGACTAACTTAACTAAGTTACGGGATAGAGCGGACTTCATATACAAGAGATCTGTCTGTACTTTAGGAATCGCTTGACAAACCCGAAAAGAAATCCCTGTGAAAGAGCATCAGTTTTCTTTGGAAACTGACATTCACTTCTGCGTTGCGTCTTTGTGGTCCAAATGTTGCTAGAAGTATTTGAACCGTTGGATCTACAGTAGGGGTCGGCAACCCTTGGCACGAGTGGCTATGGCAAACCACGTGTATATTAGAATACAGTAATGATAATAGCAGTGGTTACTATTATTGTTATTATTATCATCACATGAAGGAAATGGGGAAGGGGAGGAAAGTAGTAAGAAATCTAAGCAAGTCCACCGCTTCATGGTCTCGTACGAAACAGAGGGAGCATTTAATGTTTGATTTCAATATGAATGCTCTGTTTACGTATTTGTAATATCGCTTATCCTGAAGTGAAAATTAATAGACAAAAGAGAAGTCATAGTTGGCACTCGAGGTGATTCAAATCAAGAAGTTTACTCGCCACTGCCTCACTGCGCGAGAAAGTTTGCGTCGCTGTTCCCAGTCCTTCCTACGAAAGTGACCTTCGTGAAACAGAATCTAATGCATTATTTAAGCAAGTACGTTCCAAAAAGGGAACTACCGTTGTAGAGGAGAGGAACATAGGGAATGTTGCTGCCTCACTGAGATGGAAAAGCAGAGCCCAGGAGACTTATTCAAGGTTGAAAAACGTTGAGGGAAGTTGAAGAGGGAAATAAACAAAATGGCGATGACCTAAAGAAAAGCCCATATCCACGATGGCGGCTCCAAGATGGTTCAATTTAGAGGGCTGAGAGGAAGGGGAAGTCGAATAATGTGCAGGCTTAACGAAACAGACTGAGGAAGGAAATAGAAACAAAACGAATGGATATTTTTTTCTCAGTGAGCCGAAGACTTGAACACTAAAGCAATAAGGCTGTATTTAACTTGCACAGGAAGGACCTATGACATCCACTTTGACAAGTAAATATCTAGTACAGACCAGGCCTAGACTAACAAACCTGTGAGAATCTGCGTACAATATGTCGAAAACGGTCAAGAAAGCAAACTGCTTGGTCAGAGGCTTCGGTCTCTTGTTGATGAGTGGTTCAGCATTTCCATGGCATTGTATATCATACCGCAAAGTTGGGAAGCTAAAAGGCGCTGGAATGTGCTTTGGCCCTTCATGCAGCGAGATCATATCTAGGTTATATTTGATTAATCTTAGGGCATCATCAGGTATCTTTAACGAGGGTCGCCTTCTAAAAAGGGGTGACAGTAATATCAAGAGAAAATAATTCTTCCGACGCCAGAGCTCCTATCATGGCGACTCAAGCAGAACAAACGACTCTCAGAAGAAAAAAAAAATCTACCCACTATTGTTCATGGAACTGCAAAAATTCCTAGTGAAAATCAATTCAATCCACAGTTTCTTTTGGTTTTCGGCAGTTAGACTTCTGATGTAGACGTGGCCGAGACAATCAGCACTGCCTTGGACTGACGTCAGTGAGTGTGGGTGAACGAATAACAGCTGATACAAAACTTTACAGGTGTTATTTAGTACCACTTCCAACACTCGAAGTCATATCGGCCTGATGGTCTAGGGGTATGATTCTCGCTTTGGGTGCGAGAGGTCCCGGGTTCAAATCCCGGTCAGGCCCAGTTTTATATCAGGTTAAGAGATGGTCATCCCAGGTTCCACTAGCCTTTACCTAGTCTTTTCCTAGCAATACTGCTAGGAAAAGACTAGAATGCGCTGACGATGGCAACAATGGTAAGCCTGTGTGGATGCGGGAATGAGGAGGGTGGAAAGGGACTTTATCATTTTCATTAAAACAAATAAATATACAAACATATTGAGTGTATGTGAGTGTATATTTATTTTCATGACAGTTTGATTGCGTTGTAGGGTACAAGAAACTGGGATCTAATTTCAGGTCATATATATATATATATATATGTGTGTGTGTGTGTGTGTGTGTATGAAAATATATAACACCCACACATGAATACTGACTACACGTTGACATGAATCTCAGCACCAGAGGGCGAGCAGTTCTCTCGGCAGCACCGCCCTCTGGTCCACTTCCTCTAATCTGGTATTCTGTCTCACTATCTATATCTTTATCGTCTCTTTACGATAAATTTCTTTCCTTCTGTTTCAAGGTGAAACTAAAAGCCAAGGTTTCCTACAACGGAATCAAACTCCAATAAACTAAAGTCGCAAAGCTACCGAAGCATTTTGTACATAAATTAACTAAGTACATAAATACACTTCCTTGTATTTATTGATTGCTGATGTTCATTTTATTTGTTTATTTCCTTCCATTCAAAACAGCAAGCTCCTTTTTCATGCTCTTGATTTCCGCCTGCCCTGAGCCCCTCCCTCCGCCGCTGCCACAGCCAGCTACGTTTGTCCTTCCGTAGTATGTCCTTTCACCTGCCTTATGCATGAACCTGTCATGACCTGCTCTTCACCGGACACAAAACTGGGCCTGACCGGGATTTGAACCCGGGACCTCTCGCACCCAAAGCGAGAATCATACCCCTAGACCATCAGGCCGATAAGAAGGTGAAGGCTCGCAGGTAGTTATAAGCAACACCTGCAGATCCTTGTAATAACTCTAGTTCATTCGCTCTCACTCTCTGACGTCACCCCGAGGCCGCGTTATCCGAACCCCACGCACACCCGTCGTCCGTTAGTTTGAATAGAAACTTTGTCTTTTTGTTTAAATTAGTTTAGAATAGATAGTTCTACTGGGATCTTGATGTCTTGATGTCGAGTGATTTTTGCTGACTCATACTCAGGACTCTGCACACAATATTATATAATGTGGATATTTTTACCTTCTCTCTCTCTCTCTCTCTCTCTCTCTCTCTCTCTCTCTCTCTCTCTCTCCCTCCCTCCTTCTCTCTCTCTCTCTCTCTCTCTCTCTCCCTCCCTCCTTCTCTCTCTCTCTCTCTCTCCCTCCCTCCCTCCTTCTCTCTCTCTCTCTCTCTATCTATCTATCTATCTATCTCTCTCCCTCTCTCTCTCTCTCTCTCGCTCTCTCTCTCTCGCTCTTCCCTCCTCCTCTCTCTCTCTCCTTCTCTCTCTCTCTCTCTCCTTCTCTCTCTCTCTCTCTCTCTCGCTCTCTCTCGCTCTCTCGCTCTCGCTCTCTCGCTCTTCCCTCCCCCTCTCTCTCTCTCTTTCTCTTCCCCCCCCCCCCTCTCTCTCTCTCTCTCTCTCTCTCTCTCTCTCTCTCTCTCTCTCTCTCTCTCTCTCTCTCTCTCTCTCTCTCTCTCTCTCTCTCGCTCTCGCTCTCTCGCTCTTCCCTCCCCCTCTCTCTCTCTTTCTCTCCCCCCCCCCTCTCTCTCTCTCTCTCTCTCTCTCTCTCTCTCTCTCTCTCTCTCTCTCTCTCTCCCTCTCTCTCTCTCTCCCCTCCCCCCCCCTCTCTCTCTCTCTCTCTCTCTCTCTCTCTCTCTCTCTCTCTCTCTCTCTCTCTCTCTCTCTTTCCGTTGCTCTTGCAATGAAGCAGCAACATTTCCTGTCATCTTCTGGTCTGGAGAAGCAACGCCAGTCCACCATCTCGTGGAATACTGTGATTATATTTTCCAGAAATTTTGGAAATTAAAAGGAAATGGAGCCTGCGGACAATAATATATTCAGTGATATGTGCTCTGACTCGTAAGAATCAGAGAGCAGATATATAATACCCTTTCTGGGTAATTCTGGTTTGTTTTTTAACAGTTTAGGTTAGTCCGCGCGACTATTAAGTGAAGAAAACGAAGGATTCTGAGTGT
>NW_028234406.1:48246319-48251319 GCF_977035675.1 Penaeus japonicus
AGAGAGAGAGAGAGAGAGAGAGAGAGAGAGAGAGAGAGAGAGAGAGAGAGAGAGAGAGAGAGAGAGAGAGAGGCAGAGATAGAGAGAGAAAGAAAGAGAGAGAGAGAGAGAGAGAGAGAGAGACCGGAGCACCAGAATAACCAGTATTTTTTGCGATACCCTGATTAGTAATCCCTTGTTGCTTAAGGTCAAGGAAATGACCTTGCAGCGTGACGATTTACACAAAGTGTATTTATTTATTACCAAATAACATATCCAATAAAATATACATTAATTAGACCTGCCATATCTACAGGTACACCTATTTAAACCTTTGATTACCTGCTTCCTCTGTGCAACACTCTCCATTTGTATAATTGGTAAACAAAACAAGTAAAAGTCAAAAGGATTGCAAGCGACAGACCAGCAGGGAATTTCACCTTTCTGCCTCCACTTTCCCCTTTCATTTCTCCCTTTTTTCCTTTTCCTTTTGCAGAGAGGAAATATTTACTCTCTCTCTCTCTCTCTCTCGCTTTTACTCCGCCCTCTGTCGTCGAATTGTAAAAAGGAAAGTAAGATGGGAGTGATTCGACCATCAATAATGTCCAGATACATGCTATTTCATTCATGGACACAAGTCAGTAATTCACTAATACCTTGAACCCACCAGAACCCCGTAACCCCCCCCCCCACACACACACTTCCTTCATCCCCTCCAACCCCTCCTCTCTTACTCAGCACCTTCCCATTCTTTCTCCTCCTCCTCCTCTTTCCTCCAACTTCTCCTCCTTCAACGTCCCCCTTACTCTTTCTTCTTTTTCTCCTATTCCTAGCCCTCCCCCTTCATCTTCTCCATCGTCCTCTTCTTCTCTTCCTCCTCCTCCTCCTTCTCCTTCCCCTTCCCCTTCCCCTTTTCCTTCCCCTTCCCCTTCCCCTTCCCCTCCCCCTTCTCCCCCCTTCCCCTTCTTCCCCCTTCTCCCCCCTTCCCCTTCTTCCCCTTCTTCCCCCTTCTCCCCCCTCCTCCTTCCCCTCCCCCTCCCCCTTCTCTCCCCTTCCCCTTCTTCCCCCTCCTCCTCAACCTCTCCCTCCCACGTCCTCGCCCTCCCCTCCCCCTCCCCACTTGATCCCGCCCCTCACATGACCCCTGGAGGTCATCTCGGTCACACCTCACAAAACCCGAATGAGTTTAGCCTCCCCTCATGTTAACCTCATGTTCCTCATGACTGCCACACCTTCAGCGGTCTCCTGTTGACTCCTCTATGATGTCATCTTGTTTATGAGTCATGTTTATTTTTTATTTGTTTTCTTGTTTGGTTTAGGTTTGTATGTGGCATGTGTGGGTTGTAGGATATTTGTTTGTAATCATACCTTTAGTCAGATGGACTTATATGGTAAGATCAATTTTCTTTACGCCCGTTTCTTCTTTTTTTTTAAGATTTCTCTCATCCCATTCGTTTATTGTTCTTGCTTATCATATCTTCCTTTTTCGTCATCATAGCATAACCTCCCTGGCCAGAATTACAACTCAAACACTAATTAAGTAAATGCGAAAGGTTGATAATATTTGACGGTCATTTTTGAGCGAGAGGTAAAATTTAAAAATTCCAGTGACGTCATCACCAACTTTTCTCCTTCCTTAAAGAAAACGGCGTCATTTTCTGCATTCCATTCCCTTGTGGTATAGTTCGCTCGGGGCGTGATTAACATTCAACTTTTTTCTGGATTGTTCTTGGGTACTTTTTCTTTTCATTGACTTATTTTCGTTTGTTATTATCATTATTATACTATTTTCATCATTTCTATTGTTTTCATCATTACCATTCTCATTATTATTATTATCATAATCATCGTCATTATTATTGTTGTCATCGTCATTCTTATTGTTATTATCATCGCCATGATTAGTATCATCATCATCATCACCATCATCACCATTATCATCATCATCATCATCATCATCACCATTATCATCATCATCATCATCACCATCACTAATATTTAAATTGTGGCGTAATCCTTTTCATCCATTTCGGAATAACTAAACTTTTTTACGAAATGTTTTACACACTGGGTTCAGTTAGACATTCCTCTCTTAATAATCCAATTTTTTTGTTACACGTTAAGCCTTCCGAAATAGAGATATACCTGTAAGCATCGTAAATCGACTAACTACAAAGTAAGACCAAACTCGCAATGCTTTTATATCTGTACTTTAGATATTGAGTGCAGCTGTCATGCAAGCTAGCGGTTTTATCAGTCACTGATACCGTAGTAACAGTCTGTTCCCTCTTCTAACCTTGATTAATTTTTCCTTTTGTCTCTGCTTCCTAGAGTGGTGTCCATGTCGTTATTATTCTATTTTTATATCTTCCCCTGGTTTAATTATTAATGTTTCTTCGTGTAAGACCGTTTTCAGAGGTCCATGTGGGTAGCACTTCGAAATACGATCTATGGCGGAGATACGACCGACTCCTTATTAAGAAACAGCGCCCACGTGGAACAGAAAAAAATATATAGCCTCCGGTTTCAAATAACTGTTCTTCTTTCCCAGTGAGTTTGGTAGTTGCAAGGATTAAATGCAAGTTCAGCAGCGAAATTCGATTGGAAGTCAGTGACCCTGCTGGTGTATCAGCTAACATCCCGATCGTAACAAGAGTAAAAGGTGCAGAGGTCGCCGGGCCAAAATCCCGTTAAACGCGAGATCTGGTTTGCCATTAATGTTGCTTGCTCTTCCAAGTCTGTTGTCTTTTAGGGTAACTTGGTGGATTTGGTGGTCGTTAAGGTTGTGATACGGCCATTTTGAGTTATTCGGGTTGGAGGTATTGGCGTTGCTTTTGAGTGAAGAGGGTGAAATAAAAGCGAATTTTGGTCCAGGGTTACGTCCCTGTATCGCCCCGGTTGCCATGACGACCGCGTAAAGTTTACAAGCAAGGAGTGAATGACATACTGTTGGCGCACGACCTTTTATTCCCACATTATTTGCTCCGTCGCGATAACGCCTATTCATCAGAGCAGTATATAAATCACTAAATTTAAAAACCAGCAAAGCCACCCAAATGGACTCAAATAGACTGTATTCCCACACGAGGACAAAGAGCGACCACGGAATTCCCGTCCGGCAACTCGCCCTGAGCAGCTGCCGCGACTTGACTGGAACTCTGCGATAGACAGTTCTATTTCTGACGAGCTCTATGAAAGGTGATGTATTTCTCTCTCTCCCGCGGAAAGCCTGAACAAAAGCCAAGACTCTCCTCTATTCGCGAATTCCGCACAGGTTCATGAGAGACTAATTACTGCCCATTTTACGGCACTGCCTCCGAGAGAAACGTTTTCGCGAGACGAGCAGGTGGATATTATTGCAAGAGTGGATATTATTGCAAGTGTGATCTGGTGTCTGCATGGAAATCATTAAACGTTTGCCCTGGATACCTTTACTCGCAGCCGGACTTTATGAGGAGGAATTCTCGACTGGTGAGTGTTTGTGAAAGCATTTTGTTGAATACTACTTGTGTACTTTGGTTCAGGTGTTTATTAATGTACATATATAGGGATGGGATTAAGATACAATTGGGAATTCATTTGATATTGTTTTGATTTCGTGGAGTGTAGAAATTGAAATGTGCAAGATATTTCATTTAATTTACCGTAGCATTCTTCGCGTTATTAAAATCTTTCGAATTTGCTGAGTCGAATTAAGTAGCCATAACAAAGCCCTCCCTGTCACGTGTTTGAGGAACCATTGTTATTCATTACGCCAAGGGAAATAGGCGAGGGGTGTCCTGTTCTCTCTTCCCTCCCCTCCCTCCCTCCCTCCCCTTCGTGTTACCCTTTCCCCCCTTCCCATGTTACCCTCCCTCTCCTCCCCCCTCCCACCCTCTCAGCCCCTCCCTTTCCCTCCCACCCTTCCCCCCTTCCCATGTTACCCTCCCTCCCCCTCCCACCCTCTCAGCCCCTCCCTTTCCCTCCCCTCCCCCTCCCACCCTCTCACCCCCCCCCACTAATTTGAGAGCACGTCTAATATAACACCTTGACCACTTCCTCTTCCTCCTCCTCCTCCTTCCCTCTCCCCCTCCCCCCACCCCCACCCCCACTTCCCCACACCCCCAAGGCAGTGATAATGCGTTTAATGGAAATATAATAAAGAGTAGAGGGAGTATAAGGAAAGGGGGCGGGGGCGGGGGTGGGGGTGGGGGGGTCTGGCCATATCCACAACAAACATTTAGTGATATATTGCAATGGGTGGGGGAAGGGGGAGGGGGTAGGAGGGGGTGTCGCACGTGGATTATGAATGTTAATGCTGTTATTTATTACTAGTGGTGTTATTTTTATTATTTTCTTGTTATCCTCGTCATTATTGTTGTTATCACTGTATTATTTTTATTGTTATGATGATTATTATTAGCATCATTGTTATTTTTAATCATTATCATTATCAACAATAGTGAAAGAAGTATTTTTATTATTATGATTATTACCTCCATTAATAGTCGTCATTATTATGACTATTATTTTTATGATTGTCTCCGTGATTTGTTTTTTATTGATTTTATATTGCTGCCGCTGATAAATTTGATGGGAATATGTCGGTTTGTTAGATATTATTTTCATTAATATCGTAGTCTTAATATTGTTGTTATTGTTATTAATATTTTTTGTTATCTATTTTCATTGGGATTACTATTATTATTGTTATAGGATATTATTATTAATACTGTTACTACTAATAATAATGATAGTAACAATAAAAATGGTGACAACAATAATAGTAATGATAATGATGATAATAATAATGATGATAATAATAATAATAACAATAATGATAATGATAATAATCATTATAATAATCATTATATTACTATTACTGCTACTACTATTATTGCCATTACTACTACTATTAACACAGCTACTGCTACTATTATTACTACTACTACTACTGCCCCTATTATTGTTCATATTATTACGTTAGTGTTAGTTGTTCTTGGTGGTATTGTTGTTGTTACTGTATTGATTTCGTTGTTACT
>NW_028234406.1:48261319-48266319 GCF_977035675.1 Penaeus japonicus
CATCAACAAATATCAACCACTTTACTTACACATTATTATTTTTTTCTTTAAATCAGAGGCGTTTTTATCAAGACATTATTATTCTTATGGTCAAAACATCCTTTTTTGTTATAGACAAAAGCCATACATGTGGAGGGCGGAGTGTCAACAAAAACCGCCGCCATTTTATTTTCTCAGCTGACGAAGAGGAAGCTGTCAGTGCATTGTTGCTTTGGGAAGATTTTGCAATACTAATGAAGCCTGTCATGATCTTCTATTATTATTATTATAAATATTTGCCTCTGGGTTAAGGCGGGAGATGGACAAATAAGCGTTGAATAAAGTATAGTGTAAAAGGTTGTATTCTGTTTGTTTTTACGTTTTTTTTTTTGTGGTTCATGACGAAAAAATTATCTTTGTTTATTGCTACTATCTACGCATGTTTATTACTATATTTCATTAATTATTGTTCTGTTTGCTCTTATTTACCGTAATTGGTCCTCCTTTTTATCTTAATTGATGATTCTTAATTAGCGGAAGTGGTGTTTTAAATCGCATTAAAAGAGTTAACCTAATAAAGCTTATACATGTCCCTCGTGGTCATAATTTCCAAGTTAAAGTGAAATTGCCTATAGTTGCTGAGAAACTGGTTTATTGGCATTGTTATTAGCCAGATTTATTTAGGTAAACTTTGCAATTACAGACACGAAATGAGAGCTTCCTTTGTGTTAGTCACTGTGGTATGGCGAGGGTTGGTATGTCAGGAACCGGATTTTCATTTTCTTTCCTTCTCCTTTTCTCTCTCTCTCTCTCTTTTTTTTCTCATCTTCTCTCTCTTTCTCCTCTCTCTCTTTCTTTCTCTCTCTCCTCTCCTCTCTCTCTCTTTCTTTCTCTATCTCCTCTCCTCTCTCTCTCTTTCTCTTTCTCTTTCTCTCCCTCTCCTCTCTCTCTCTTCCTTTTTCCCTCCCTCCCTCTCCCTCTCTCCCTCCCTCCCTCACTCCCTCTCCCTCCCCCTCTCCCTCCCTCTATCTCTCTCTCTTTCCTCTCTTGTCTCTCTTTTTCCCGGTTTTCACACCTTACCCATTTTCAACACTTAGGCAAAGGTGCAGAAAAGCGAAAATCGAGATCAGGTTACTGTGTGACATATGACAAAGACGTCCTTTATGTCGGGGTGAAAGTCAAAGCTCCATTACTCAACGTTTCGGTCAGCGCGCCGCCGCCCTCGGGTGGGATTTCGTCTTTGCTTCGTCGAGCGAAATCTGGTGTGGAATGGCACGTTTATTTTTTATTTTTTTTATTTTTTCCTTCTCTCTCTCTATCTATCTATCTATCTATCTCTCTTTCTCTCCCCTCTCTGTCTCTCTCTCTCTCTCTCTCTCTCTCTCTCTCTCTCCCTTTCTCTCTCTCCCTTTCTCTCTCTCCCTCCCTCTCTCTCTCCCTCCCTCCCTCCCTCCCTCCCTCCTCCCTCCCTCCTCCCTCCCTCCCTCCCTCCCTCACTTCCCCCCTCCCCTTCTCACCCTCTCCCCTCCCTCACTCCCCTTCCCCTTCCTTCCTCCCTCCCTCCCCTCCAACACTTCCCCTCTCCCTCTCTCCCTCCCTCCCTCCCTCCCTCTTACACCCACACACTAACGAAGCATCATCATCGAACTGGTCGTTCAATCATTAGCGAACGCCGTTACAATCAGACTAACAACTTTCTGAATTGATTGTTGTCGTCCTGGTAATTGATAGATAAATAGATCTGTACGTAGATAAATGGATGGAAATTAGATGTCTATGCGCTAAAGATAATTTGCATATAAACGTTTTAGATTATAAACAGTTAGATAAACTCATTGAGGTAAACAAATTATTTGTGGGTGGTTGTTAGTAGTTACGCATTTGGATAGACAGATGAATATCCATGTTGTACACAGCTTCCTGTTGCCAAACAAATATTAAAAGATGAATACAGTGAATATTGTGTAGATATTAAGTGCACTTGCTTTACACTTGCATACACTTGCGCTTATTAGCAAATGCATAACACGCACACACACACACACACACACACACACACACACACACACACACACACACACACACACACACACACACACACACACACACACACACACACACACACACATACACACAAACACACTTATCTACCTATCTGCGTGTGACTGAGAAATTAAAAACCAATAGACAAACCATGCAATCAAATAAATAGATAGAACTCAACCTTTATCAAATAAACAAAAAATAATTCAATTACTCATCCATTATTCCTCTGCTCTCTTCTCCCTCCCTCTCCTCCTTTTCCTCCCTCTCCCTCTCCCTCTCCCTCTCCCTTCACAACATCCTTCCCCTTCTCTCACTCTCTTTTCCTTACTTCCCCCTATTTTCCCTTCCACAGCCTCTCGTTTCTTCCCCCTTTCCCCTCCCCCTTCCCTCCCCCTCTTCCCCTTCCCCAGCCTCTCCTTCCTTCTCCCTCCCCCTCTCTCTCCCCCCCCCTCCGAGACAATCGAATAGATTAAATCCTTCTTCCTTCTTAAGCGATTAGGACAGGATACCTCCTCCCCTTACCCCCTGCCCCTCGATCCCCTTTCATCACCCCCCCTTTTCTCCTCTACCCTCCCCTCCCCTCCCCTCCCCTCCCCTCCCCCGTCTCCGTTCCTTTACTCTTTCTTCCTTCGGGTTTCTTAACTCTCTTGCTCCTTCCCCCTTCTACCCCCCCCATCTCCCCTCCCCCTCTTACTCCCTCTCTTTCCTTACCCTTTCCCTCTCAACCCACCCCCTCCCCCTCCCTCCCTCCCCACTTACCATCCTTCCCCTCTTTTCCCCTAAACCGAGAGAGAGGAGAGAGAGAAAGAGAGAGAGAGAGAGAGAGAGAGTGTGGAAAAAAAGCCTTTCACCCGATAAAAAGAGAGAGAGAGAGAGAGAGACGGGAATACGAAACACAAACAAACCAAAAAAGAGAGAAGACACACAGAGAATAAAAAAAAAGGAAAACCCCAACCAGGTGAAAATAGACACACAGAGAATGATAATAAAAAATAGAAAACCCAACCAGGTAAAAATATATCATTCCCCGAAGAGTAGACGCGACAAACCAAAAAAAACAACAGAAGACAGAGAATAATAATAAAAAAAAGAAAACCCAACCAGGCGAAAATAGATCATTCCCCGAAGAGTAGACTGGACGCGAGGGCAGAGCCGACCTCCGGCGTGGGTCGCGTGACAGCCGCCGCCGATTCGAGCCGTGAAGGGGAAGTGAATCGTCTTAGCGTAGGAGGGGACGTCGGCCGCTGGCTGAGGGGAGACGCGAGGGGTCGAGGCGAGGGGAGACACGAGGGCAGTCAGGGCATGTCGGGTCATCGCCGGCGCCTCTGATCAATACGAGGGAGACAATCAGTACTGCGTGATGTTGCATGGAATGGAGGGGGTGGGGGGTGGAGGGGAGGGAGTGGGGAAGGGGGGGAAGGAGAGGGAGGGATGGAAGGAGGGTGTGAGGAAGGGAGAGAAGGAGAGGGAGGGATGGAAGGATGGATGGAGGGTGTGAGGAAGGGAGAGAAGGAGAGGGAGGGATGGAAGGATGGATGGAGGGTGTGAGGAAGGGAGAGAAGGAGAGGGAGGGATGGAAGGATGGAAGGAGGGTGTGAGGAAGGGAGAGAAGGAGAGGGAGGACTGGAAGGAGGGAGTGAGAAGAGGGAGAAGGAGAGGGAGGGATGGAAGGAGGGTGTGAGGAAGGAAGAGAAGGAGAGGGAGGGATGGATGGAGGGTGTGAGGGAGGGAGAGAAGGAGAGGGAGGGCTGGAAGGAGGGAGTGAGAAGAGGGAGAAGGAGAGGGAGGGATGGATGGAGGGTGTGAGGAAGGGAGAGAGAGGGGAAGGAGTGATTTGTGGTAGAACTAAAGGGAGAGATAGTGGGGGAGGGAGGGGAGGAAGGAGAGGGAGGGATGGGGGGTGGAGAGGGAGGGATTGGGAGTAAGGAAGGAAGAGAGGGAGAGGGAGGGAGAGAGGAAGAGTGGTGGAAAGAGGGAGTGGAGAAGTTTAAGAGAGAAGAAGTGAGGATAGGAGGGAGTGGAGGATGGGGAGGGGGATGTAGGGGGAAATGTAGACAGAGAAAGAACATAAGGAGAGAAGGAGAAGGGAGGGAGAGGGAAGGAGGGGTTAGGAGGGAGCAACAGCATACACGAGGAAATAGTTAGAGTGGAAATAATTACGGTTCGATTATTATCCGCAATTAAACTGATAAAAGGGACGATTGTTTGTGATGACGGGAACACCACAGCGTGAAAGTGAGGCGAAGGTGAGTGATGAAAGGATCTCGCCATTATTAAACCCAGTTCGTGATCCGATGGAGAACAGTCCTGCATGCGGGTCGGGTCGGCGCGGTGTTCTGTTCATTGTTCACGGGAGGTGGTGGTGGGGGGCGGGGGCGGGGGGGAAGAGAGGGGGGGTAATTAGGGTTGTGTGTGTGTGTGTGTGCGTGTGTGTGTGTGTGTGTGTGTGCGTGAGTGTGTGTGTGTGAAATGAGAGAGTGTGCGTGCGTGCGTGCGTATATATAATTGAACGATATCCGCAGAATCGGCAGGTAATTCTCCCCCAGCGCATCCCCCGCCCATCCGCCCGCCCATACACTCGGCCGCCCACAGACACAGACGAGTGGACAGCCAGCCATGTGGGTCCCGTGGTGCCGCTTCCTCGTTGTCAAAGCGGGATCAATGACAGAGGCTTCCGAGGATGCTGTTCCGAGGCAGGTGTCTGTCCCCGCGATGGTGACGTCACGGGCGAGGGCAGGTGTTGGAGCCGGATGTAGGTTGCGCGTAAACACACACACGCTCGCAGGTGTACGGAGATGCAGACACTCCAGTGCTCTCTCTCTCTTTCTCTCTTTCTTTCTCTTTTTCTCTTTCTTTTCTTTTTCTCTATTACTCTCACTCTTTCTCTTTCTCTCTCTTTCTCTCTCTTTTTCTTTTTCTCTTCTCTCTCTCTCTCTCTCTCTCTCTCTCTCTTCCTCTCTCTCTCTCTCTCTCTC
>NW_028234406.1:48343819-48356319 GCF_977035675.1 Penaeus japonicus
ATTATGATTTTTTTTTCATTAAGCTTCATTTGACATTTAGTCTTTATAAAAAAAAATAATCATGTGGTAATTGAGATAAGTAAGTTTGATCACTGTTTCATGTTTACTTTTGTCATGGGATATCTATCTTGCTAAGTTAAACAAAGAAAGGGGTGTTATTGCAGAGTGCAATGCTTGGTGCGGGATAAAGGCCCTGTTATGTTGATTTGTAGAATTCAGTTTTTGTCTCTAGATGATAATCGTAATGTTCCTTTTGTTATAATTATTGCTGTTGTTGGTATTATTATTATTATTACTATCATTATTATTATTATTATTTCCATTATTGTTATTATTATCATTATTGTCATTATTATTATCATCATTATTATTATTATTATTATTACCATTATTGTTATTGTTATTATTATTATTGTTATGATTATTATTATTGTTATCATATTTTTTTAAATTCTTTTCTATTGTTATTATATTATTATTATTATTATTATTATTATTATTATTATTATTATGCCTATTACTGCCGCCATCGTTATAAATATCTGAAAACGCAAAAACCTTTGACAATATTTCGTCTCTTTCTTTCCTCTATTTCCTTTCCTTTTTCTTTGCTTGGATTTTGTATTTGAATTCAAACTGCCGTGTCCGTTAAGTCACGTGCCTCGAGTTTTAACTTTTATATTAGTATTATTATTATTGTTATTATTGTTACTCAGCGAAAATTCTTATACGTCATTATGCGTTTTTAAGATGATAATAGTTATTTTCTCTATGAGTTTTGTTTTTATTTAATTTTCTTCCCCATTTTTAGGTAAAATCCCGTTTTCTGGAAATGGCGCAAAGAAAACGGATTTATGATTATCACGTAATTTTTTATTGGAAATGTGATAGTTTCTCCTTCACTCTATTTCCTTATTCGTATTTTTCTTCTTTCTTCCTCCCTTTTTATATATTCATTTTAGTTCTCTTTGTTGTTGCAAATAAATTGGCAAAGATCACAACATCATCATCACCATTAGTAATACTATCAACATCACCCTTATTATCACCACCTATACTAATCTCAATCGTTCCCTTGTCGTTTCATTACTATCGGGAATAAAAACACAACAATCATCATCATATTTTTCTCTATCATCCTATTTTTCTCTTAATAACTATCATCTTTATCAACAGTTTCTTCCTTTCTCCCGACTCCATAAAGATCGTTTTCCCGCCTTTTTTTTCTTCAGGAGCAGCGGGTCCGTCCACGAGGCGATCCGATTCCTTCAGGCGGAGCACGAGACGGTGTTGAGTGGCCTTCACCAGCAGATCCAACTCCTTCAGCAGCGGTGTGATGGTTAGGCTTTTTTTTTTTGTTGTTGTTGTCTACGACGAGATGGTTGTTCTCATATTGTGTTTTATTTGTGTGTGTAGGTAGGGTGTGTGTGTGTGTGTGGGTGTGTGTGTGTTTGTGTTTGTGTTTGTGTATGTATATATATATATATATATATATATATATATATATATATGTATGTGTGTGTGTGTGTGTGTGATGTGGTTGTATGTGTGTGTGTGTGTGTTTATATATAATTTTTATATAGTATATATATTTATATAATATATATATATATATTATATTGTATATATATATATTATATAATTGTATAATATATTATATATAATATATATATATATATATATATATATATATATATATATATAGTATATATATATATATATATATATATATATATATTATATATATATGTATATATATATATATATATATATATATATTATATTATATATATATTTATATATATATATATATATATATATATATATATATATATATATTATATATATATATGTGTGTGTGTGTGTGTGTGTGTGTGTGTATGTATGTATACACAAGTACTTACATATATATAATGCACACATACATACGATTGCCATTCACCTTGTGGTTGAGAGAGCAGTTCTACTTGAATAATAAATTAGGGTCATCCTTTCAGGGGGAAGAGGGGGAGGGAGGGTGTTTTCTGCACTGACACAAGGTCGACCTTGACCGCCGGTTCGTGCAGGAGATTCGAGTGGATGTCATATTTTTGTTGGAGGAATTTTTATTCGATTGTCTATACTGATGGGGTTGTTTCAGGGGCAGAGCTTGGGAGTGTGCGTGTGCAGGGACACTTGTGTATGCTTAGTTATGTGTATTGATGTGTGTATGTGTTTACGTATATATATATACATATATATATATATATATATATATATATATATATATGTATATATGTACACACACACACACACATATATATATATATATATATATATATATATATATATATATATATATATATATATATATATATGTGTGTGTGTGTGTGTGTGTGTGTGTGAGTGTGTGTACATATATGCATGCGACCCCTATTATTTCCGCTGTGAGCGCGTGAGTGACGGCGAGGCTTCCGTTGCAGACCTGCAGTTCGAGGCGCACCTGCGGCACGTGACGCAGGCGGGCGAGGACGCCCTCCGCAAGCAGGTGTCGGAGCTGAAGCGGGTCCTGGACGAGAGGACGGCGCGCGTGTCGCAGCTGGAGGGGCAGCTGGCGCAGCAGCAGGCGCAGGTGGCGGACGAGCAGGAGCAGCACCGCTGGCGCGAGGTGCAGCTCAAGCAGCAGGTGGAGGCGGGCGAGCAGCGCGTGGCCGAACTGCGCGGCGAGGTGGCCAAGCTGCGGGCGCAGGTGCGGGACCTGCGGGTCTACAGCTCCGCGCTGCGCACGGTGGGCGGCCGCGGCCCCTCCGCCGCCCGCGCCGCCTCCCGGAGCGTCACCAGCGCCCGCCCGCTCTCCCGGGGCTCGCGGGCGTCCGTGGGCTCGCTCGACTCCCTCGAGTCGTCGGGTCCGCGCAGCCTCGGCTCCGAGGACGGCGAGGCGGGGTCGTGGCGCGGCGCGCGGCTCGGCGGCGCCGCCCACGCCTCCGCCAGGCACGCGCGCCCCGACAAGGCGCCGCTCAGCCCCGGCGCGCGCAACACCTTCTCGCTGCCGCCCACGCTGCCCACCACGCCGCCCGCGCTGCCGCCCCTGGCCTCGCTGCCGCCCCAGCGCCCGTCCTCCTCCAACATCGTCCTGCCGCCCATCTCGGCCGGCCAGGGCGTGGCGCGCCCGCACGTCCGGCGCCAGCTGCGCCTCGCGTCCGCGCCCATCCTCGACATCGAGCGCAACGAACAGCCTCCGCAGCGCGACCCCGCATGACCCCTCATGACCTCGTCCCCGCGACAGCGAGCGCCCCTTCGGAGTGCCCCTCCGCATGTCCTCAGGGCCGAGGCCGCCGCGCCGCCCACGAGGGGGCCTCCGCCCGTGGCGAGGGGGGGCAGAAGGGCGGCCTCCGGCGCCTCCAGGGACCAGAGACCGTAGGGCGCGGCTCGCACTCGACCTCCTGCGGCAGGATTTGAGGAGGACGCTTGGGCCTCCTTCTGGATTCCACCGCGAGTGCCGTGGGGGACTGTAGGCCCCGTCGGTCGGGCCTCCCTGGCCCCAGGAGTGCGGCCGAACCTCCTTCGGGCGCGAGCGTTTTGGAAAAGACTCGCAAGGGCGTAGAAAGTGCTACAAAAATACATTCGTGTGATGCAGACAAGTGAGGCGACCAGGCATGGAAGAAGAAGAAAATATCGGAAAAAAAAATACAAATACTAAATATCCCCTCAATTGAGACCTAAACGAAGGACGACTGACTGAGATTTGTGTTCCCTTTGGCACAATGTTTACGAAGTCAAGGTGACTCACCGCTCTGTATATATATGGGTTGACCTTGACTGACCTGTGATACTGTTGTGAATCGAACAAACAACGAAGGGATTGTGATGATAATGACATGATATGAGAGAAGAAGAAATAATGGGGAAGTTCGTTTCATTTTGTACAGCTTATGGTATACATATCATTTGTGATTTATAACACTCCTTGTATCTGCTGAAAAAGGAGTGATATTTCTTGGTTTTCTGTTTTGATTATTTTCACCGTAAAGAATGTCCATAGAACTGCACTTATTATAAAAGGATTTCATACACTTGTAATAAAAGAAAGATGTGTTTTGTGTTGGTGTTTTTTATCAGCTGTGCCCTTTGCAGAAACATAGACTTTTACTTTATGATAGTTATTTCATATTGCCATTTTAAAGTATTATTAAACCATGCACACACACACACACACACACACACACACACACACACACACACACACACACACACACACACACACACACACACACACACACACACACACACACACACACACACACACACACACACACACACATACACACAAATGACACATCACTCTCAATTAATTTCTGACTGTGTTTTTTCTATAAGATCGAAGATTTTGAAGGAAGGTTATGCATACGATGTTGATATTTACGTAAAACGGATCGTCAGTTGAAGTGCGGGAAAAAAAATCGTATTTGTAGTGTTATTCATCGAAAGATAAAATGCCTCCGTAACCCCTAGTGGTAAACGTGTCTATAAACTATATGTTACCGATATATAATGAAGATTTTTTTCATTCTACATGAAAAATCTATCATTGCGACATTCTTTTTTGTGTGTGTGGAGGTAGAATAAAAAAAAAATACGGAAAGATAAAACTATTTACGCCAGTCCACCCTTGGTACAAACGCAGAACCAGGTTACGTAAAAAAAAATAAAGAAAATGAAATGACACATTTTTTGGATTGTAAATCATATACATATATACATATATATATTTTATAGTGATAACTCCTTTTGGAATTCATCAAATATATCCCATTTTTTCTGGTAACTCCTCCATGTGTTATATGAAATGTATTGTATATATATTTTTTTCTTTTTTCTTTTTTTTTTTTAATACGGGATGTCTATTAGCCTCACATTGATAGCCAATATGTGTGTAATGAATGCAAAGTTCACGTACAGTCGCTGAATCTGTTGAACTTTGCTGTTTGAACTTTCTAGAACTTTACATAGAGAAGTAGCGATACCTCAGATTGTATCTTATTATTTTTTTATTGTTATTACCATTATTATTACTGTTTTGATTTTTCATGTCATGTTGGTAGTATTGATATCATTTTCAATATAACTGTTAATGAAGTTTTTATGATCATTATTGTAATTATTATTATTATTATTGCTATCTTTACTGTTACTGTTATTTTTTCATTAAAATCACTGTAATTATTGATACTACTGCTACTACTATTATTGATATTATTGTTATCATTTTTTTATTATGATCATCATTATTATCATTATTATTTTTATCATCAGTACAACATTATTATCATCATTATTACCATCATCATCGTCAATATTAGTTAAGAGAACAAGACATGTATCCATCCTTAATTTGAAATATTAAAATAAATCTGGTGATTTATTATATATATATATATATATATATATATATATATATATATATATATATATATATATATACATACCAATGCCTTATATTGAAGCCGTTCTTGCCCCTTGAAAAAAAATATTGTACAGACCATAATTTTTGTATCATATGATCCCAAGATTTTTATGAATGAATTTCTTCTGATAGTGATCTGAATTGCCGTTTGAATTTGTAAAAATACGTAATATTTAGAATGAATGAATTGTTGTATTATGATCAACCCAGTGTCAAGCGGGAATGGTTATAGTATATGCCGAGTTTTACATTATTTTGTATATTTCGATATGAATAAATCAGTTATGTGTTCTGGAATAGGAAATGTGATGCACTTTAAAAAAAAAGATATACATATAGTATATATATGATCATATATTGAACTCCGGAGTACTGTATTAAAATGATTAAACGTATTCCACTTTTTCTAGCTAGTCGCAATTTCATAATTTTTTCTTATTATTTGTCCTCAGTTTGTTTTAATAAACATTATTATTAACTTTAGCGTTTGTTTTTATCCTTTTTTGTGCTTGAATTCTAGGATGCCCACGGGGGGAGGGGGAGGGGAAGGGGAAGGAGGAGGGGAAGGGGAAGGGGAAGGAGGAGGGGGAGGGGAAGGGGAAGGAGGAGGGGGAGGGGGATGTCTTTGCCCCTACGCATTTTGTTCTTCGTGTGATAAGTGCCTTTAATCAAAATCAGGGGAAAGAAAGTGTTCATTAATCAAACTCAAGGAATGGAAAATATTCAAGAGTCAAATTTAGACAAGGGAATGTGGACTTAATTCAGAAATTTAGGAAGACAAGTGCCCCCCATTCTCAGGTGAGTGCCAGTCCCTCTGAAACAGCGCTGAAGGATGTCTACAGTATATGTGAGGGACCAGTGACAGAATTAGATCATTTGCGTGCGTTTCACAATGTACCATTAAGTATGTGTATTTTTCCCCAATATTTTACGCCTACTATTTTGATTAATAATAACGTTATTATTGAAAATACGAATAACTGAAAAAAATAGATTGGATAATAGACAATCACATATCTTCGCAATGAAACAAAAGTAAACACAGTAACGTTTATTGATTCATATATCTACACACTTATTCATATTTACAAATATATATTTTTTCCCTATTGACCAGGCATTCTTCTCGAAACATCTAGAAAGTTATCGAGATCAAATTCCTCCTTGGCCGATTTTGGATTCAGTCTTATCCTGTTTAGAAGGACACGTAATTAGTGCAAAATCTCATAGCAATATTTCACATTTATAATAAATACGCAGTTCAGAAAGTATATACAAGTTACATAATCATATATAATCATATATACTTACATAAGGTTACATAATAAATAAGTAATATAATCTGAGATATATGCTTATTTTTTTTAAAAGTCAATTATCACAGAAATGCTTTATCCACATATCCAATTGAATTAACAACGAAATAACGAAAAAAAGTCCTAATACATGTAACCGAATAAACAAAAAAAAAAACTAAATAAAACAAGTTATAAAACCAAAACTCATCCACAACAACAAAAAAGAAAAAGAAAACACAAACAAACCGCCTAGAACGTTTAACAGAGACTGATTTCTAACACCCAAGGCTTCCTTACCTCGCCGTCTGCCTGGCCTTCCTCCTCTTTGAAGCCACTCTGTCCGCTTCTTTCACGAAGTCTGCCTTCGGTGCCACCCAGTCGCTTGGTCCGGCGGAATACTTGCTAGGGAAAGATATGACATTATGATAGTGATATTGACAAGAAGGAAAATAAGCTTTATTGAAGGAGTAAATAAAGACCCTTGACACAGAATTAGTGGTCAACCAGAAATGAAAAAGAAAACAACTTTTCATTCTTAATTTGGATAACAATAGCAACTTTATTGATGATGATGATAATGGTAATAATGATAACTAAAAAGAAAGAAATGAAAATATCACGTATTACAATACTATGACTATACTAATACCAATAAATAATAATACTCACAATGTAATAAACAATAAAGAAGTATATTAATCAAAAACCTCAGTCATCATCAACAAAAGTAACAAAAATAATACCACAATAAGACAATTCACAAATAAAAAGAAAGGTTAAATATACTAGTTTTAATTGAGAGGTTCTTGAACTGGTATTACTGTGAACTCGATCTTGAGCTTTGAAATACTTGCACCGTAACATTTGGAACTTGGTGTCAAATGACTGTATCAAAGATTCATAAAAAAATATATATATGTATATATATGTATATATATATGCACACACACACACACACACACACGTCCAGCCCTGCCACACGCCTCGCCTTCCCGCCCGCAGCCTCGCAACCTCCGCCTTACCAGTACTTGGACAGGGGACACCCGACGAGGTACAAAACCCGAGCCTCCTTTTCGCAACCGAGACTCCGAGACTTCGCCGCTTCAAGGGTTGCGTTGACCAGGTCCTGGGGCGCGAGATCCTGAGAGTGGGCGTGGGGATGGGCGTGGGGATGGGCGTGGTTGTGGACGAAAGGGCGGATGCGAAATCTTAGCACGCCTTCGTATATTTCCTTCACTTCTTGCTCGTCTGTTCCGAGGCACTGGGTGAGAGAGAGGGATATTTAGCAGGAGGAAAGAGGAGAAAGAGGTAGGGGAGAAGGAAGAAGAAGAAGAAGAAGAAGAAGAAGAGGTGAAGGAGGAGGAAAAATAAAAGGAGGGGGAAAAGAAGGAGAAAGAGAAGGAGGAGCAGGAGAAGGAGAAAGAGAAAGAGGAGAAGAAGAAGGAGAAAGAGAAGGAGGAGGAGGAGGAGGAAGAAGAAGAGAAGGCGAAGGAGGAGGAGGAGGAGGGAGCGAGAAAAGAAAAAATACGAGAAGAAGAAATAATAAGACGCAAAAAAAAGAAACGAGGGACAAAGAACCAGAAGGGAAGGAAAAAATAACTTCCACCCTAGATTCTTCAACAAATCACAATTCCACAATAAAAGAAGACACACCAACTGCCTTCGGTAAGACACAAAAAATCCACTTCACTCACTGCTTGCATCAGGAAGAAGCCGTTGTCTCCATCTGCTCTGCTTGCAACGCCCAGATACAAGACGAAGGGACCGGGCTGGAGGGGGGAGAGGGAAAAGGTAGTAGCATATACATACATGTAATTAGAATGGGTATGATACAGAAGAAGTTTTTGATTTTGGGTGTGATTATCTCTTTTCAGATGGATTTCCTTCTTGTTCGGATTTTTTTTTCTTAATGGTATCAGTTGATTATATTCCGGCCTGTATTCATTTTTTTCTTCTTTTTAGCATGTGAAGAGTGGGCATCGCTATCGAGGTGGGAGTAGTTTCATCTCTCTTTCTCTCTCTCTCTCTCTCTCTCTCTCTCTCTCTCTCTCCCTCCCCCCCCCCCCCCCCTTTTTCCCCATCCGTCTCCATAACCCTCTCCCTGTCTCCCTCCCTCCATCCTTCCCTCTCCCACCTCCTCTATCCATCCCCCCAGTTCCTTGATCCGTTTTCCTTCCTACCTGATTCTTGGGGATAATATTATAGTGGCAAGGATGACTCAGCAGTTGAATCTTCGTGGCTCGTCGGATTTCGTCTTCGAACCATTCCGAATAATTGCTCGATATTAATCTAAAAAAAAGAAGAAGAAAATGCTGGTAAATAAGTCATTCGAAAAGATCTTATGTATTAATGTGCACGTTTGATTTCGTCCTTCTATAAGATGGGCTATTTGAAAGATCTGTTCTTCTACGGAGTCGTAATGAAAATCAGCTAATTCGAAATCCGAAGCAAAGCGAACCATAACTTCGAACTTCACGGCACACGCAGTTTCCCTTTACACATAACTAAAAGAAAAACTTCCTTCTCACGACATAGCAACTTCCTTAAACAAATGAATATAAACTAATAAACAACGACAACAAAAACAAAAAGAAGAAAAAAAGCAAAGCCGCAATGGACGCCAACCTCCCCACATTCCTCAGCTGCACGTGCGGGCGGTAACTGATGAGCCTCGGATCGAAGTACTGATGTTGCTCCCAGCCCGTCACGTGGGCGCCCGCAGCACCGGCGTGGGCGGTACGAGACACTTCGGGCACCACGGCTTGCATGCCCCGACGGACGCCCTCGGTGTAGAGCCACCAGTCCCAGTCGACTCCACTCTGACGGTTGCGTAAAGAAGGATAAGAGGCGAATTGGCAGCGTTTCTTTATCCTCCTTCTCCTTATGCCAAGGGAGGATTATGATAAAAGATGATGACGATAATAATGAGGATAATCTTGCTTATGATATTAATGATGATGATAATAATAATGATAATAATTATAATAATAATGAAAATAACCATACTGAGGATGTACTAAACTTTAAGACATCATTTCATCCTAAGTGTATTAAAAAATATGTTGAAAAAGTATGGCCATTGATGCATCGGAGGAAGGGGAGGAAATTAATACTGACAAAAGATAAGCAGGAGAATGTCACAGTCTGAGAATGCTATGAATGAATACCATAGGAAATATTATGAATGGATATGCTTGGTAATAAGAATGGCTTCAGATGTTGAGTTAGGCTTATCATGAATGTATTTAGGAATGTGTAAATATACAAGAATGCACTTAGGGACGACATTAGGAATATATAAGAATGCTTTTAGGAATAATAATGAGTATGGGAATGTAATTATTATATTGTATGTGTTGTAAATATCTAAGAATGAGATTATTTGTTGTGGATTCCATTTTAGTTATAAACATTGAGGTGAGGCTGGTACGTTGAAATTGGGGAATCATAGGCTTGGCTCGAATGCAATAGTGACATGAGTGTGTATGCGTGTGCGTGCTTGCCTGCGTTGTGTGTGTGTGTGTGTGTGCTTTCTTGCCTGCGTTTTTGTGTACGTAAGCGTGTGCGTATGTGTAAATACGTGCGTGCCTACATGCATCTACCCATGTGTATGCCATTCATATGCAAACGCGCAAGCATTTCGGCACGTCTTCCCCCCATCCCCCCTCCCCACTCCCCGCCCCACCCCCACTCCCCACCCCACCCCCATCCCACCCCCACCCCACCCCCATCCCGCCCCACCCCTCCCCCACCCCCGCCCCACTCCCCGCCCTGCACTCACCCCAGCGGGCACCCACAGCGGCAGGACCTCCGCCACCCACCTCCGACACGTCATCCAGCCGTACTGCGGGTACATGTCGGCGCGGAGGAGCGTCGTCGGGTCGCAGGCCGTGCTCGGGTAGGAGTTCTGGCCGAAGGCGCTGACCAGGTACAGCGTCGGGTCGCGGGTCAGCAGCCACGAGGTCTGGTGGAAGTAGCTGCAGAGCGGAGACGGGGATAAAGGATAATGAGCGAAGAGGGGGATAAATGATAATGAGCGAACAGAAGGATTAAGGATAATGAGCGAAGAGGGGGATAAATGATAATGAGCGAACAGAAGGATAAAGGGTAATGAGCGAAGAGGAGGATAAATGATAATAGAGATGATAATGCTGATGATATTAGCCTGTAATAACTAAAAAAAGACCTGTTCAGTTCATCTTAACGTATGTAAGAATAACCTGTGACACATCGGAGGATATTAGTATTGACGAATATCCGCTTCAGAACCACATTCGATGCAACGCGAGCCGCAGGTAAAACGTGACGTGAAAACTATATTCCTTACGAAACTGTTGCTACGTAATAATCTCAAGAGAATTGCACGATTGATATTGGCAACCGGTATCCGTCATGCGAACCTCAGGATGTCTGGAGCGAGAAGGAGGTCGTCTTCAAGGAGGATGGTTTTGTTGACGTTCGGCCATCGCTCGAACACGGCGTGCAGGGCGAACGCTATGTTCATGTTCGTTCTGCAAAAGAACAACGACAATTGTACGTTGAATTGTACCCGCGATACGAATTGTACCAATCTTGTCTACAAAAATAAAGGTATGGTCATTATTTCCCACTGTAAGGTAGAAGCACGTTCTAGAGAGAAAAAAAAATGTATATGATAAGATAAAACAAAATAGAATCGATAAATGATAGGCCTACGACACCAAGCAGCACTTCCAGCCACGGAAACGCCGCCCTCTCTCCCACCTGGTGTTCTCCCCCGGCGACCCCTGGGGCGTGTGGACAGCCACCTCGACCCCGAAGACCTCGGCCAGGCGAAGGGTCTCCTGATGGGGCCCGTCCACCACCACCAGCACCTGCGTCTCCCAAGATCCTGCCACTTGTCCCAGGTTCTTCAGGAGTCTGGCGGGAAGGACTGGGTTTTAGTTTTAGTCTTTTGTCTTTGCATATAAGGAAATAAGGGGGGAAATTACTGTTGTTATTTGTAATTGCTTTTCTGTTTTTTTGGTTATTTTGTTGACGAAGATTTTTAAGAGTCTGGCGGGAAGGACTGGGTTTTAGTTGTCTTTTGTCTTTGCGAATAAGGACACAAGGGCATTGACTTTTTATTTGTCATTGCTTTACTGTTTCTTGATTATTTTGATGATGTTTTTTAAGAGTCTGGCGGGAAGGACTGGGTTTTAGTTTTAGTCTTTGCGAATAAGGAAACAAGGGGGATTGATTTTTTTTTTATTTGAATTGCTTTACTGTTTCTTGGTTATTTTGTTGACGAAGATTTTTAAGAGTCTGGCGGGAAGGACTGGGTTTTAGTTTTAGTCTTTTGTCTTTGCGAATAAGGAAACAAGGGGGAATTGACTCTTTTTTAATTTGTAATTGCTTTTCTGTTTCTTGGTTACTTTGACGACGATGGTTTTTAAGAGTCTGGTGGAAAGGACTGGGTTTTAGTTGTCTTTTGTCTTTGCGAATAAGGACACAAGGGGATTGATTTTTTTTCTCGTTTTAGTTGTCTTTTGTCTTTGCGAATAAGGACACAAGGGGGATTGTTTTTTTCATTGCTTTACTGTTTTTTGGTTACTTTGATGTTTTTTTTTAAGAGTCTGGAGGGGCAGGATTGGGAAAAAAGTGGGAAATGAGGATGATTTTGCTTGTTATTCTACTGTGTCCTTATTACACTGGTTTCTTATAATAGTTTTCTTCAAGCAAATGACAAAAGAAAATACGCTTTAAGAGTCTGAGGGGGGAAAATATGGATTATTTTTGTT
>NW_028234406.1:48363819-48376319 GCF_977035675.1 Penaeus japonicus
CTCCACCCGGTCTGTACACATTGTCGACTGAGCTGATGGAAGAATAAGAAATCCTCAAACAAAAAACACAAAATGTCTAATTTAGCCGTGCAGGATCTTCAGACGCTGGTTAGTACAAGGACATAGGGTAAATCCCAACCAAATAGGGTGGAAATAGGATCAAAAAGAGAACAAATATAGGAAAATAAGGTCCTCGAATGGCGGGCGAAATCCAGCTGTCACGAGATTGACGAAAGATTTCGTGTTTATTATCATTTCGTCTCGGAGATTTTACGGACGAGAGAGAGACTTACGGTAGACACAGAGAGCAAGAAGATAATGAACCAATATGATTTACCGGGGAATGTCTTACGTGGAAACCCGTGAACCACGTACCATAAAGGACTCATTTTGGCGTCAACTCACGTTTTTTCGGGAATATGAACGCTTATTTAGTCTAAATCCGCTCTATTTGCTTTAGAATAATTATCCAGAGTAGGAGAGCCTCGGAAAGGGCTTACTGCTTCTCACCCTGTCAAAGGAAAACGAACCATGTTTATATTCTGGCGAGAGGAAGATTTCACTATCATAATTTTGACGTAAATCCTTAATGAGGTTATTTAGGTTGCGAGAATAGATGTGCTGGAGGTTTGTCAATGTTCTGTGTAGATTCGCTGGCTGGGAATCTGTTGTATGCGTTTCCTTGCTCTTGACATATTATATTCTGTAGTTAGTAACAAGGTTTTGGGATACGTTCGACCCTCGGAAGCCTTTGGAACTGCTACTGGTTATGGAAGACCTACATTAGTCCTACTCGGTGTTGGTGCCGAGGCCAGTGACAGACACACGGGTAACTTCCAAACCTCAACTGCTGTTGTTTTAAGTACGTTTCAGTTTTCCTCCATCTATTTTCATTTCTATTCTGGATTATTACTATATATTTTATGTATTGCTTATGAAACCAAACAAGGGATAGGTCGTAAAGCAGAGCATTTCACGAAGATAAGATTAGACGAGAGGAATACTGTCTTACAAGGGGATGGAGGTGATGTTCACTTAGGGAATTAATCTTTTAAAGGGAGAAGCACAAGCGGAAATTCCGCAGACCGACACGCCCACAGTGACACAAGCAATCTCTGTGGCTTCTGCATCTTGTTCGTACTCCCTCAAAGACCACTAAGGCCCCACATAATATAACTAATTTGGAACACGCAAAATTTGTACATTTCACACGACATACCAATTTTTCAGTCAAGCAACCATCATACTATAAATATTTACAAGCTCGTATAACTTTTAACCACCGGAGATAGAAAAGTGTAGATGAATAACCCCGCGTTGTAAATGAAGAACGCGTTTGTAGCCTCTCCTGATACTTTGTCGTCAAATAAGGAACCATTCTGAACTAGGTCTTGTTGGAACAGATGTGGTGGAGGTTTGTTGTCCTTTGCCGGAGTGACAAAGTTGCCGTGCTTTGGCAGTAGCTTGATGTGGGTCTCTTGGTGACTATTACCAGACGCCCTTCATCCATGCACATCATCTTGAAATCTTTCAATTTCGGTCTTGATATCCTCTGGTGGGCCTGATATTTATGTATTGTTCATTTATTTGCTAAATACCTTTTTACTGATTCTTTGGATCCTGTAACAGCATGCCATAGTTGCATGATACGTTTGTTACAAATTAGTGTCCGATTCCCCATTGGTGTAATAAAAGGGTTAAAGTAGTTAGATTTTTAAATTATTAGGTTTAGTTCCCCTTCCACACAGCCTTAACCCTATGGCGACGGTGTGTCACACTTGTGTGACACAGCTAAATTCCCGATGCCGGGGTGTCATGCCAGTGTCACATTTCCAATGCAATATTGCAATGGCCTGGGGTAGGGGTTTTCGTGTAGCACGTGCCCCGCCGGGAAAGGGTTAAGATCAGTCAGTTGACGTATTTATTATATTTTAGCCATTGATTAATTTCAACCTTGATTGTCTCCGCAGGACATCAGCAAACTGACAGCCCTCTCCCCAGAGGTGATCAGTCGACAGGCAACCATCAACATCGGCACAATTGGCCATGTGGCCCACGGAAAGTCTACTGTTGTGAAGGCCATTTCCGGTGTCCAGACTGTCAGATTTAAGAATGAGTTGGAGAGGAATATTACTATCAAGTTAGGTAAGTCAAGATAAAGGATGGAGCTGCATTTAGCCCTTTTTTCAGTGACGATAGTAATGCCTCCCAAACTGATGTGTTAAGTCCTCAAAGATACCTGAGTATATAATTGTATACTGTGGTTGCTTAAATTCTTAAGTATATAACATGTATGTATGGGAAATGTTCCAACTCTTAACAGAATAATTAATTAAACTTGGTTTGTCTGTCTGTGCAAATGATTGCAGGTTATGCCAATGCAAAAATCTACAAATGCGACAACCTCAAGTGTCCCCGGCCGTTCTGCTTCACATCAGCCAGTTCTCACAAAGAGGATGCATTCCAATGCAGCAGGCCAGCCTGCTCAGGAAAGTAAGTTTGCCATGGCTATTTATTTTTTTCATGATCATTTGGGAAAGTTGCCATGTCGAGCGAGTTCTGGGATCTGTGGGTACGGCTAGTGCATCCAGTGCGCTTGACTTCTCTCTTCCTTCCTTCTTTTGCTTTTGACTTTCCTTTCCCTCTCTCCCTTCCTTCATGCCCTTTTCACCCACTGCATTCTATCCCCTCCTTCCTTCCTGCCTTGTTGAGAATTGTCACTTAACTATAAGTGAGAATCATGAAGATAGAAACGATTTGAAACAAGCAAGCTCTTTTCAACTAAGAATTTCACTCTTTTATTTTATAAGGAAGGAAACTTTAAACACAATACATTAAACATAGGAAGCTTGTCAAAATGCAGCTAACCCTGAGGCAATCTCTCTCATAGGTTCCGCCTGGTACGTCACGTCTCGTTCGTCGACTGTCCCGGTCACGACATTTTGATGGCAACCATGTTGAACGGAGCAGCTGTTATGGACGCTGCGCTTCTGCTTATTGGTAAGTGTTTTTTTTTTCTCCCAAGATCACTTGACTTGTGGTAAAAGAAGAACCATTTATGGAAGATGAAATTATTAATTAAATGATCTGATAGCTGTAGACGTCTACTTAATCCAAACTTGATCGTTACAGCTGCCAACGAGACCTGCCCCCAGCCCCAGACTTCTGAGCATTTGGCCGCCATTGAGATCATGAAACTAAAACATATTCTCATTCTTCAAAACAAGATTGATCTGTGTCGAGAGTCTCAGTTGCGTGAACAGTATGACCAGATCCTTAGATTTATTCAGGGTAAGTTTCTGCTGTTCTTTTAGGTCCCAAAATATCAGTGGATTTATTGTGTTAGCTTAAGTAGAAGAGGTTTTTCTTTTTCTTTATTTCACCCTTGTATCTTTGGCATTTGTGTTATCCCCTTCTTGCTTGTACACTTTCCCTTCATACTCTGCCTTCTTTTTACCCCCTCCTTTCCTTTCACTTTCTCCAAGTTTTATTACCTTGCCTTTTTTTTCCTTAACCTTCAATTTCCCTCTCCCTTTCTCCAAGATTAGTCCCTTCTTCCATCTCCACCTCCTCCTTTCCAAACGAGAGAATTGTTTCAAGAGCAGCAGGCTAATGGCCCCCCTCCCCCTCCCCCTCCCCCAACAGGCACAGTGGCAGAGGGCGCTCCCGTCATCCCCATCTCGGCCCAGCTTAAGCTCAACATTGACGTCGTGTGCGAATACATCATGAAGAAGATCCCCATTCCCGACCGCAACTTCATGGCAGAGCCTCGGCTGATCGTCATCCGTTCCTTCGACGTCAACAAACCAGGCTGTGAGGTGGACGACCTCAAGGGTGGCGTCGCTGGAGGGTCCATTCTGAGAGGAGTCCTGAAGGTAATATATCTGTGTGTATTTCTGGCAGTGTGATTATATATGATATATATGTATATATAATATATATGTATATTGCAATATATATATTTATATATTATATATATAGGTGGATAATTTTTATTTTATGGGTGGTGAATTAACCCCTTTAAGCTTGTTGACGTCCTATCATGTCAGCGTAATATTTCGCTCTTTATGGGTGACATCATAGAACATCAGGCTCTCTCCCTCAAAACGTGTTTTACATTGTTACATATGCACATAGTCATAGGAGTTCCATTTGTATAGACACCTTTTTATTCACATGTGAAAATAATGTAAACAAATACAAAATCCTTCGATTATCACCGTGTTGAAGTGGGCGGCTCATATAGTTGTAATGCAGCATCGCACCAGGAGGAATTGCTTGTTATCTAGCTGGCAAGAACAGCATTATGCAAATATAAGCTCCAACCCTATTGTAACAAGACAATTATTTGCCATTAAACCTCTATGTGTGAGATCTTTTCTGGCGGGATGCTTTATTGCGCCTGTATGAGCACTTTTCACCTGCCTGATTTTATAGGAGGCTGAGAGGCTTTTTTTTCTTTCTTTTCTTTTTCTTTTTTTCTCTCTTTCCTTCCTTCCTTCCTTCCTTCCTTCCTTCCTTCCTTCCTTCCTTCCTTCCTTCCTTCCTTCCTTCCTTCCTTCCTTCCTTCCTTTTCTTTTCTTTTCTTTTCATTTTTGACAAGTCAAGAACAAATGTGACTAAACAAGTGCAACTGCAAAAAGTATATGCATAAGTAACTATTTAAAATGTGTATTTAGAGGGAGAGGACATGATAATCATGGATGTTATCAGGCTAAAGCGAACTATTCCCATGATGTTATATCGCATCATCTGTTATGAATGGGTTAATAGATAGGGTATTTTGTTATGGGTTGTGTATTTCCAGCAGATTTTATTATGAAGTGGGAAGATAATTAAACTAGAAATAGTTATGGCAAAAAAGAAAGATATAAGAAATATCTAGAGACTTCTTTTTCAATTCTAGAATCAGAAAAGAAAATAAGGAAAAGATTATAATTAACATTTTTTCTCCCAGGTTGGCCAAGAGATTGAGGTTCGTCCCGGTATCATTGAACGTGAAGCTGAGTCTGGACGCGTCGTCTGCAAGCCTATCCGATCAAGAATCATTTCTCTCTTCACCGAAACCAATGAACTCCAGTTTGCTGTTCCTGGTGGACTGATTGGTGAGCCAACTCTTTTATCCTTCTGTTTGTTTACCTCATTTAGGACTGGGGGGGGGGGCTAGATTTTGTAAGGGAATCGGGCTTTGGAAGAGAAACTTGTATGCTGTTATGTCCATTATGATTTATTACATGAATTGAAACTCGCCCTTTTGTTCATCGTGCCAGGTGTCGGAACTAAAATCGACCCAACACTGTGCCGTGCTGATCGTATGGTGGGCCAGGTCTTGGGTGCTGTTGGCTCCCTCCCGGAGATCTTCACCGAGCTTGAAATCTCCTACTTCCTGCTCAGGAGATTGCTTGGAGTGCGCACAGAAGGAGACAAGAAGGGAGCAAAGGTAATTATAATTATCTGTTGTGATGTGAGAAATTTGCTGAAGTAAAATTGCTAAAGTAATGCTACCAAAATCTCATCTACCTTTTTTGTATTTTTTCATCTCCTTTTTTGTACTTGGGAATTACTTCATGTTTAATGTTGCCCTCTAGTATTTTGGAAGGAACTTGGATTTTAGAAAGTCTGGAGTGCTGTGAAGTCTTTTTTTTATAATTATTTTTTCCCTCTACTTTCCTTCATATAAAACCACCCAACTGATTTATAAACACATAGGCAAACCGGAAAAAAATCCCTCAAAGCAACAGGTAATTCACCACCTCATCCTTGGAATTCCGCTCCACAGGTTCAAAAACTCACAAAGAACGAGATGCTCATGGTAAACATTGGATCCCTATCAACCGGCGGCAGAGTCCTGGCCGTAAGAGCTGATTTGGCCAAGATCGCTCTGACGCAGCCTGTGTGCACCGAAGAGGGAGAAAAGATTGCTCTCTCCCGCAGAATTGACAAGCATTGGCGGTAAGTATGGCTTTTGGATGGTGTGTGTTTGGAGTCATGGCGTGCTAAGTTTTTAGATGACGGCAACAGAGGTAAAGCAAAGACACTGTCATGTCCCAATGCTACTTTAGGACTTGAAAATAATTGAAAAATAGAAGGTCTACATATATGGAAACAAGAACCAAAGACCCCTTTTTTACTTGATTATTATTATTATTTTACACGATCACTCTCATAACTCCTTAAAAAAATGTTTTCAGACTCATCGGTTGGGGACAGATTCGTCGCGGCGTTACGATCAAGCCGGAATCAGCATAGAATAATAGTTTTTAGTTTATATATCAAGGATAACGTCAGGAAGCTTACCACATTGTCATACACTTGTGTATTTGTTGGATTTTAGAGGTTTTCAGTGTATCTTTTTATATAAATATCTTTTTTTTTATTTGCCAGGAAATTGGAACAATCGGTAATCCAAATTTTTGTATTCTAAACCTTTCTGTAAAACCTCTTTCTGATAAATGTTTTGCCAGTGGAAATTTGTTTTTTTATTATTCTTTATTTAATTTTCCTCTGCAAATCATATTTGCTTCATTTTTAAAGGTTGCCTGGTATACATATTGGAGTCAATAAAATGCAAGCATCTTAAAAGGATTAGATTTGTATCTCCTTCAATTAATTCCTCTATGAGTTTTGAGCTAACTCAGTCCATCCCCTGTGGAAGCATGCCATTAGGGATTGAAACTGAAAAAGCCCCCTTCCAACATTGTGTGGGATCTCTTCTGCACTCTTAACCAAGAGCCAGCAGGTGTTTGGTCAGAATATGCTTGAAAGCAAGTGAATTACCGTTTTGCCAATAACAGTGGTGGTGTTTGAGGTTTTCCACAAAATTTGATACTGTTTGTCAATTTATCAATGCAACTTCTTTTTCATAAGAAAGTTGATGTGCAGTGTAAATTTTTAATTAGATAGTCCATGAGCCAGATCCCCAAATTCCTTGGATTACTACCACCTAACTCCTAAAAATCATCAGATGACGGAAGTCCATAGACCGTGGCTAGAAAGTAGATGATGTAAAGCTGATGACTCACCGGAATAACGCATCACCTATCCCTGAGGCTGCCGTGGGGCTGATCACCTGAAACTGTCCAAAGCAATATGTTTACGAGAGCTGTCCCCGTCTCCAGAATGGGATGAAATGCAAGATTGCACATACCTATGCAATATGCAGATGACTGGGAAGGTGATTAAGGTGAATTTGAAAGTACATCTTGAGGAGGAGGATTATGGCAACTTGATGATGAATAATGTTACCATATGGGGAAATATTTCATTTACAAGTATACTTAAATTCTGGTAAAAATACATGCTCTATACATCTTTCACTATTTTTGTTCAATTTTTGTGGCATAAACATGTTCTCTGTCAAATTATTACACATAAATCGGATACAAATAACGTCTGCTCTTATTGATATAAAACTGATTCTAACTACCATTTACCTAAGGCTGTTTTGACAAAACAAACAAACAAACATCAATAAGGAACTACACATATTATTTGAGACTGGTAGTTAGTAGAATTTGAGCTTGCTATTTATAGCAATTATACATCTTCACTTCTAGTCATCCTAGTTTACATTTCCTTAACTCCCATTATTTTGGAAGTGGAATTAAGGCTGGACTGGACCCAAACCTTCAGGTGTTGATCACCACTAATCTCTTTTCTCATGAAAATGCAGTGAGAAGAAGCCACTGTTGATGGTAACAATAGCTGCTCTTTTCCATGCTGCTAATGAGGGAATTGTTGACAGGCAGATCATTTTCAACAATCAATCCATCAATCTGGCCATGGACAAATTTAAACTCTTCCATTATCATTGTTTAATGTATGCAAGAAAACAATTAGTGGTAATATGACTTGGTATCAGAATAAGTGACTCCAATTCAGTTTAGATATTACTTCTATTATGCTTGAAAGTTTAAAATAGCATGGCCTTTGTTGGTTCTAAAATCTCTATTGCTTTTCTGATCTACCCTCGAATTGAAGGATGTTGATTATTTCCTTGCTTTGATGATTGATTTAATATGGGAATCGTTCAATTTATCTTGAATAATTTGTCAGAGAAAGTTGCTTTTTATATTTATTCTTTTTGTGTCTCAATGTGAACCTTTCTTTCTGTGTAGTGTGGATGTATTTCAGGTTCCTCCTACAGTCTGCTTTTGAGCTTCTGTGTGTGAAATAGATATCAAAACCAGGTTTATAGGCAAGTAAAATGAATCTATGGGGATTCTTCCTTGCATCTCTTCATGACTTCAGTATCATATGCTATGAATATATTTACATGTTGAAAAATGTTATGTATGAATTTACTGGTAAACTAAGGAGTAAATACAATCCATGTGGCATGTGAGTAATTTTTTTTTCTATTACGAAATATAATTTATATATATTTATATTTTTTCCTGAACGGCATTGGTTAAGGTAAAGGAGGTTAAAAAACACCAACAGAGAATGGTACTGTGAATTTGTACCAGAACGATGGAAGGCCAATTCTGTTATTTTTAGGTCCTCTCAAATCAGGCGTAAGCAAGTGTACATAATAGATAAAGACTACAATTTCAAATATTTTCTGAATATTCATAATGTAATAAAAAAAATGCAGCTCATGAGCAGGATATGGATAATAGGCATGATTGTGTTTTATTTTGTAAGATTTTCTTTTCCCACTGGCTTAACCCATTCACACGTTTTGTGGTTTTTGTGTCAGACGAGATCTTTGGTCAAGGCTAGTGCTTGGGGTGAGTGAGCGGACAGCCCAGAGGCATTAGGCCTATTCGTTCAAAAACCCCAACATTGTGATCATTCAGAGCCGGAATCGCCCCGGCGTGAATGGGTTAAAGAAGTGTATTAATCTTCATAAACCTAAGATGAGGTTTAAAAGAATCTTGATCAGGCATTGACAGAAGATAAAGACTTATGAAAAGGGAATGTTTTATTTAAAAAATACACATAACATGTATTTAGAGTGACTAAATTCACAATACATTCACTGCATATATAATTTTCTTGTTTGTCCATCTGCAGTTTTATAAATACACTTGGAATATAAATTATGTATTCCCTCCCTTTTTTTTCTTTAGTTTATATACTGAAAATGAATTTATAAATTTTTTGGTACATTTTTTCTATTTTCTAGCAATTTCACAAGTTTACCTAAATCATACCCTTCCACATAGCTATACTAGCCAGGTGGACTTGAATACCACTACCCTACAGTACATCATTTTCATCAATGGTGGAAAAAGAAAGTATAACCTACAAAAAATATGCAATATAAAAATCATAATCCTTTCCTCCATGGCTTTCTCAGAGTACCCTTGTAACTGTGCTGAATTCAAACTCTAAGTCAATCACAAACTGGACAATCCTATATTGTAAGACGAATAAAATTAAAGAGAATAATAATAATAATAAAAAAGATGTTCCCACCAAAACACATGCCACAAACAACCATGCTCGGAAAATGATCCAAACAGGAGAACTTGCTTGAGGACTTCACAAATGATCATGACTTTCTCTCAAGTCTGCAAACAATGCCTAGAAAGCCCATGACAGTGCGGCATTTCTGTGGCACTCGAGCAAGTGCCAAGGAGAAGCAGGTACACCAACCATTACACAAACACTAAGAAGGGGGGGCGGAGGTGGGTGGCCCAGATGGGTGCCCAGGGCCAGGGTGTGGGGCCATGTTTCCTGGCATGGCACCGGCCGGGGGCATTTGGCCAGGGTGGGAGGGAGCCATGCTGCCAGGGGGAAGGGCACCGGCAGGATGCATCTGGGATGGGTGAGGTTGGGGTATGCCACCGGGGAGGGAGCTGGCGGGCGGCAGCTGGTTGGGGTGAGAGGGGATCATGTTGCCGTGGATGGCATTGCTGGGGTGCATCTGGGCGGGGTGGGGGGGAACCATGGGTCCCCCAGGCATGGTAACTGGGGGCATTGGGCTGGAGTGAGGAATCATGTTTCCTGGGATGGCATTGCTCTGGGGCATCTGTGGGTGGTGAGGAGTGGCCATGTTGGTCAGGGTAGGGGCAGGTCCTGAGGGAGGGGGGGCAACTGGGGGACCCTGAGCTGGGTTGGGTGCAGGAGCCGGGCCAGGGTTGGGAGGCGGTGCTTGGCCCTGGGCCGGGGGTGCCTGGGCAGGAGCCTGGAGCGGGCCGGGGGCTGCCCCGTGTCCAGGGGTTGGACCAGGACCTGGGGCCTGCTGCGGCGGTGGTCCCTGAGCAGGAGCTGGAGCTGGGGCAGGGGCTTGGGCAGGGGTTGGGAGAAGTGTGGAAGGAGGAGCTGCACCAGAGGCGGGGGGGGCCTGGGGAGGGCCAGGGAGCGGAGCAGGATTGGACGAGACGCCCTGAGGGGCCGGCCGAGGGGCGCTGCTCGCATCGCTGTGAGCTGCCGTGTTCTGGGCCGAGGCGGGCTGAGCGGAGGTCATTTGGGAGGAGGAACCCCCGGCCGCAGCAGACGGGGCAAGGGGAGGGGCAGCGGAGGGGGCAGCGGAGGTGGGGCCATTGACGGCAGGGACGGCAGCGGCAGTGGTTGTGGTAGGAGCCGCAACATTTGGTGCAGCTGCGGCAGCAGTAGACGTCACAGCAGTGGAGGCTAGGCAATAATGGAGTTTGTTAGGTATAAGGATGGGAGGTTCGCATGCAACAACGGGAATCTAACTAACATTTGGGGAAGGGCAGTTCTGTCAAGAGAGGGAACTAATCAACTAAAAAATTAAGCATAATGAGATGGAGAAAATAAGAGAGAAAAAAAAAATCACTTAAACTTAATGATAGTTGATAAAAATTAAAAAATATATATATAAATAAAACCTGAAGTATTTCAAAAGCATAAGATAACCTAATTTGTTAAGAAAATCCCTTTTTTTTAATTACAGTTATAATATACTAATTATGCTTCCACTGAACCATGTTCCTTGCTTGGTGATATAACCCAAGTCATCTTGAATTCTAAATGTGGTGAATATATATATATCAATAAAGATACCCTTCTTTACATATACATAAAAATCTCTTCATTTCCATATACAAATAATCCCCAAACTCCTGTATCACAAAAGTACAGGAAAGAAATATTCAATTCTAGAACAAAACCTTCCAAAATGAAAGATCTCTGTCTTTTTTTTTTTTTTTGCCTTTCTTTTTTTAATAAAGCCAAAAACTATACCATAAAATAAAAATCAGAAAAAAAAAAAGTCAACAAAATTAAGACAGCCGTCGTGTGCTCTCACCTTCCATCTTGTTCTCGTCTTCACCACCCAAGTCGTTTTCCTGTGGTTCAAAATTTAGATGAGGGAATGCCAAGTCTCTTAATCAATGCTACTTTTTTTTTTTTTTTTTTTTCAATTCATCAAAAGAAAAGACAAAATTAAAACAAACTGAAAAGGAATTAAACTGTGAATTTTGTATCCATTCTTAGTCAAGCAGATGATTTTGAAGTATCAAGAATGAATCAATATTCTTCTAGAGATAATCTCGTAACAAAACTTCACAAGAATCACTTCACACAATTGTATAAAAACAAAAGTCATTCAAGTATAAGTATTTTTTTAACTTCAAACTTTGTCAATCTTTAACAATTTGTTTACCAAATACTCCTAAAATGATACAAAAGAAACATATGCATATAAATATATATATATAACATTATTTCAAGCAAATGAAAACTTAAAACATACAAAGAAGCAGACAATAATTAACATCCATACATAGGGTAAACAAAGTTGTAAACTAAATGGCATAATAACTACCCAAATAAATTAAAGTAAATTAATAATAAAAAAGGAGCAATGTATAATAATAAACAGACGAAGACTGTAGTAAGAATAAAATGCTAATCTTATCAAGGACAAATCCTATCGGAAATGTCAAATGTTTTTTTTTTTTTTTAAATCAACCTTTTCTCATTCCAAATATGTTTTTTCTTTCTCTTAGATCATTTCTATTTAATGGGGATTTGCTGTTTCATACAGCAAGAACATTAAGATGTATGTTGTTGAAAATAAAGCCATAGTGTGTACCCAGCCGGAAACTATAGGGATTTACTCATTCTGCTCTAGGCAAAGGTCATGCTGGTAGAGGATGATGTAATATTATGTTTTTGTATATTTTTAACAAGAAGAAGAAGAAAAGTAGTAGTTGAGGATGGATATTATAATAATACCTGTTATTTATGTTAAACAAAATAAGAATATCCAAAATTACCTGATAATGAAAAGTCAAACTTTTACTCACTCAATCAAATGTCCATCTAATAAACATAATTTGTAACATCAAAACTTTAGTAGAAATCAAACTAGTGACAAACAATTCTTCAACTGAATTAAAAAATCACATAAGACAAAATATTCCTCCCAACAACATTTATTTTTTGTTTATCTGTCTGTGTTGGCAGTTGATCCTGCAACATATGATCATTACTTCCCTCTGCACCAGTCGTACCAGTCATGCTAAAGTGGATACTTTTACATGACACAACTGACCACATCCCAAAATCCACAAAAACACTCA
>NW_028234406.1:48383819-48386319 GCF_977035675.1 Penaeus japonicus
AATCTGAGATGCCACAAACAAAAGCAGGGTCTATAAGTTGAGTCATGGCCTCCTCAGCAGGAGTGAGAGGAGGAGCAGTGGGAGGACCTCCACCTGCAAGTATTAAATGCCTGAAGAAGCAATAACCAGAAAAGGCCTTCGGTATCTCTTTCAGCATAAATCCTTCACAAATATTCAGAAACATTTCATAAGACCAAGTACATGTGAACGATGCTACATAACATGAGACTACAATTTATCAATCAGTTTACAAAAAATAGTACTTTTACTTTTTAAAATATTTCCTAGCGTATGCTGTCAGCAACATTTATGTAACTCTCACAATAGCTTGGCAATTAGTTGCATTTTTGTACATACATGATTAAATGATATATATGTGCATAATATTAAAATGAGAGTCTGGCTTATACTATAATGAGCTGCAATGGCTCTTTTTAGATAATGAATTAGAGCTAAATTTATTACTTGAATATATATTATGTGTTTCTAGGTTTCAAAATAATAGAATTCTACATTCTAATACATATGTCCCAACTACAGTTCATTCCATAGAGCATACATGATGGCATTTTGTCAATCTTTCCCAGGATGACATGTTTTAACTTCACCATCTTGTTCATACTCAAGTCTCAGTGGACTTATCCCTTACTTTAAGCTTCACTGCTCTTAGTACTTGAACTTACCTGTTGCCAACAGCTGTTTCTGCCTTAAGCGTAGTTTCTTCTTTGTGTAGCTCTTGAAGTCAATGTATTTTGATTTGACCTCCTCGGCGCTTCTGAGCGTCTTGCTCTTCGCGTTCACTGCCGCTGTCACTTCCACCCATGCCCTGGCTTTGGCTGGATTGAACACGGCACCGGTCAGAGGCCCCTCCAGAATGTCCTGGCGCTCCTGGACGCTTGTAACGAGAGCCATAAGCTCATCTCTAGAAAAATTTGGCCTTCGTTTCTTCGGTACCGATGCCGTTCCTGAAGCCATAGTCGAAAATTGCGCTCTTGCGTCGGGTTTTTGTTTATATGTTCACGTGATTGATCAAAGGAGCTTAAAGAATCACGTATGGCACTCGCTGATTAGTGCAAGTGCTTTACCAGAGCCCCAAGATGGGATCTGGCAGCTATCATAGAAACAAGAAACGATCATGACCTTTACCAGGCAACTTACCACCACTTTGTGAATCCTACTTTACCATCACTGGTAACCAGTGTAAAATGGCTGCTGGTAAATGCCTTATGAATGCATGTTAGTGAATCCGGCCCCAGAGCTGCTTGGTGCTCTTCACAGAGTTAATGGAGTAAAATAAAAATAAAAAGTTTGCATTCCAGATAGTATGTATTGAGCTTAATAAAATGTTGCAGTAAAATGATAAATGTACTTCGTCTCTTTACCACTGGTCAGGAAGTGCCAACTCCTGAATTTGTTTGCAGTTGTGTCAAAAGCTATTCACTAATAGTACCAAGACATCAAAACCTGTGCAACTTTGTTTATGAGATGGACAAATCATACTTGCACACAATTTGAGGTTTTATGGTTTTGTTTTTTTTATAAATGTGAGTTTCTGGGCTCAAAACCCATTTGACAATTTAATATCTAACAATCAGCTATAATACTCATATTCTAAGTTTAACAAAAAACAAATGTCATAATGGTAGAAAGAACAGAGTACAAGTAACAACACTAATTACCAGTAATAATAAAACCACAACAGACCGATTATAAAACGCTATCGCTCTTCATAATCCAGAGCTCTTTGATCTGCATCAGAATTACGAAGACTCCGAGACACTCACCATCCTCATCCTCCGCTGGTTGAATGTCAATGCGCCGGTCGAGCTTTGAACCGACTGTAGCTGTGCTGGAAGATCGGTCAAGGATCTCCTTTTCTTCTGTGGCTATGGTTCCTGTTGGCACGAGGGTACCTAAAGTGAGTTCAGAAACAGCGTGTTTCTGTTGTCGGTATTTCAAACAATATCATCACAGGAGCAATCATGGACATTGGAAATAATGAAACCCTATGCTAACACCTACGGATAATGAATATATGTATACCTTTCTTCTATATGTCTCAATCTCTCTCTCTCTGACTGATGCTATTCTAACCTGTAACTTTCAAAACTACCCCTAAAATTGTCCTACAGATATTCTACATACATTTGAGGTTCTATAGCATTCTAAGCCCTCAGCTATTCATATATGCATATATATACATTTACATATATATATATATATATATATATATATATATATATATATATATATATATATATATATATATATATATATATATATATATATATATATATATATATATATATATATATATATATATATATATATACATATATATATACATATGAAAAAACCCTAATCTGAATCTATATTCATTCTTCTAGACTTCAACACCCATGTCAGGCCCCCTGACACGAGGTGCTGATTCTGCATGACCTGAGAGCACCTCCTCCATCTCAAAAACCCTGATAATTTCTATCACAAGTTCCTTCCTGGA
>NW_028234406.1:48396319-48403819 GCF_977035675.1 Penaeus japonicus
AAAATTATTAAGGAAACAGACTTACACATCATCTAATTCCTCCTAAAATCAACCAGATGACTTTTATTTCAAATGGCTATTGCAAATAAGCCATAAACTATAAAAGAGTTAAGACTCTCCACTTCATTAATGTTAGATTTTTTTTTTTTTTGTTAATATTACTTACTTTTCCTATTGTTGCCTGCATCTGTACCATGTAATCTTATCTTCATTTCGAGTGTATGCCGCTTTCTTGTGGCAGTTGTAAAATCTTTCATCCAAAATAAAAGAAGAGAAGAGGGTGAAGAAGACTAAGAAACAGAAGAAGACAGATCGACGAGGAGCCGTCCCTAACTCACCTTCCGCGAGTAGCGCATGTAGGGCATGAGTGGCTTGTCTGGAGCCTTGGGGGGTTTCGGGATCCTTCCCTCTCCACTGTGCTGGAATCCATAGAGGTTGGGTTCTGTAAGCTCTGACTACAATGGTGCTGTCTCTCTCACTCACTCACAGATGGGTGATTAAGAACAAATACATTTGGAACAGGAAAGGGAGAAAATACATGGAACTACAAATGGAATTATTGATTTTCCATTTATTTATTTAGTTTTGCATACTAATTGGTTATCCAGGCCAATTGTATGCAGCTTTATTTCTTTATAATTGAGCTTTTATCAGGAGGTATTTAAAATGGTGGGTAATAGTATTAGAGTAAAAAGTTGGAGGAAAGTGGGGATAACAATTAAGCAATTACTTAACATCCTTAATAGTAACTTATCAAAATAGAAACAACAGGCAGAATACTTGATGCTCTGTGACATCCTCTCTGCAATACATTTACAGGATACTACTTGAGGAACAAAAATATGGAGGAAGGGGGTAGGATTCTCTCTTATTTACTTAACATACTTAAAAGTAGATTACCGGTTGCGTCTTACATTTTACAGACTACTCAAGTTTAAGCAAATGGGTGGAGGGATGAGCTTGAATAAAACAATGAACTTGTTCTCATCGACATCTGATATCGTGACGACCAAGACCCAGAAGCAATAACACATGCAATAACAATATCAACAACTATATCTTCATGACAGTATCACACTTTCTCTTCTTCTCGTTAAATGGTTTATTGGCACATATATATCACAGGAACTAATGACGCACCGATCTCTTATATGTACCTTACTCACCCCCTTCCCAGTCCCCATCTTCTGCGGGTTGAAGGCTGGGTTGCCATGGTGTGGGGTCGTGAAGGGGCTGGGGACGTTGGCCTCTCCCACCCCCTTGGATGAGGAGGAGGGGGTGCTTGGGGTGCGCGCCAGTCGGTCTGCAGGGCGGCCCGTAGGGGAGAAGCAAACAAGCAGAAAATAATGACTAACACATGGTGGGCCTTTCGGGGTGACTACCGATACATGTGTGGGCAAAAATAAATGAGAACGGAAAGAATGCAACATTGTTTGTGTTCTTTCTTCTAAATCCCGCCCCCCTCCCACATGTCGACATTTACTAATTACAAGTATCTTTTTTTTTTAAATTTATTCCCAAATAAAGATAACTTTCTTTGGAGACAATGATTTCTAAAAACATTGACTTACGATGCTTGTCCTACCGAGAGACTCAAAATCAGCCAAAACTTACAAATGAATTATAGAAAATACTTATGAACCCATTCACAAAAAAAAAAAAAAAAAAAAAAAAAAAAAAAAAAAAAAAAAAAAAATAACATAACATAACAATATAGTAAGATACAATATCCATTAGGGTATTACATGAAATGTCTTTCCCTGAGAAAAGAAGCGATAAATAAAATAATATGAGAAAAGTGAAAAGGACGCTTAATCCATTCACGATGGGATATATTTTGGCCTATTCCAACTTCCAACGAGAAGATAACAAGAGCGTGATGCTTCGTTCCAGGGTGATTTCCCGCTGCGTGATACTGAACTGAACATCTCAAAGTGTTTTTCACCCACCCTATCCTTCTGGTTTACGTGATTACGTCTACAATGTAAAGGTATGTAAAACTACTGCCATGTTCAGAGGAGTTACTTCAGTCGAAAAACATGTTACACAGCAATGCTTTTCTAGTTTTATTCTATTGAACTTTGCCTATATTCTTCCCTTCTATGTGATAATACCAATGGAAAGTGAAAGCAATCTTTTAGTGAGGTATCATAAAAGATCTTTCATTCTCATCATTTTCTTTTTCCAAAATGAAAAGAACAATATAAATAATCCTGCATGTACATATGAGTGTGTACATGTATACCTTGTGACGTGACGTGCGTGATATCACAGGTAAGCGACAAATTAGAAAAAAATATTAAATCAGTTATTTTCTAATCTATTTTATTCATGGCCAATAACATTTGATTTTACAAAAGTTTTTCAACTCAGATCTTTTTATTCAACTGGTCAGAAGTAGAAATTATCATGATGTTATCAATATCACATAGTTTGTAATGACGTTATTTTTATATTATCATTTTTTGTTATATCACATTTTATGAAATTCAAACACCTAAACTTAAGTCATATAGAATAATAATTTATGAAAAATAATTAAGTTTACTGTTGACGTTTCAGCGTGTCACAACTGCCCCATTCAAAACTTGGTGACAAAATGCCTGATGTCTCTGGACGTCACCCGGGTCCAGGGATATTTTCTGACCACGTGATAGGACATCAACAGGCGCGAATGGGATAATTAGAAATGGGAAAGTCAATGAACTGCAATACACCGATTACACAATAACAAACAAGATGAAGTAGCAGTGGAAGATAAAATGACTGTCCTCTTACTTCCACCAAAAAATTTACATTTCTTATGTGGTAAGACAGAATGCACAGCTGAGGTAAACAACTGGCTAAAGCAACATTAAACAATATTACTTCTTTCAAAGTAAGGGAATTGAATTTGTAAATGTCTCTCGCAAGTGGTAAAAATCAACCACAGAAAGCAACTAAAAGTAAATAACAATAAATAATAAATAAATAAAAAAGGTATAAGCAATTCATAAACAGAAAAACACCCCAATAGAGACTATTTCAAAGAAAAGCCTTCAGAATTATCAATCAAAGAAATGTGTTCTTTGATAAATCCACATCCCAATTTGCCTAGTATCTATATAAACTTGGGCCCCTATATGTGATAAGTGGTTCATCCTTGAGGAGTTAACAGAAGAAAATGGTATTAAAAAAGAGCTGTCATTAAAACAATAATAATGATTATATTCATATCACTAATAATAACGATACTACAAGCAGCGATACAGTATAACAGTTATGAATGAAATAAATTTTTTGCTAAAGATGATGTTGATGTCAACAATAATGACAAAAAATGAAATAAATAAAAATAAAAAGGAAAACACTTAACAGTAATAGCAATATCACAGATAATGTCAGAAGCAATTATAATCATCATAACAATTGTTAACTGTTTTAATAAGAGCAACATTAACAGTTACACATGATGATAAAGTTCACAACATTAACATTAATGATAATGATGATGATAACAATAATGAAAAAAAAAGACACTAATCATGAAGGTAAAGATGAAAATAAATAAATAAATAAACAAAGATAGCAGTGATATTAATGATGAGGATGATAGTAAAAATGATATAAATGATAACAAAAACACTATTAAGAATAAGTATATTGCTAAGAGTGGTACAATAGCAATAAAAACAAATACAATGAAAAAAAGATAACATAAAATACGAAATCAACAGAATTTTCTTTTTCTTATCTTAAACAACAAAGGCAAGGGCACATTTACTTGCACAATCCAGACATGGATTCCTTTACCAAAACAAAGAACCCTTTCTTGCATTTGCAATCGATGTTCAACTTGCCAACCAGTCAGCGCAAGAAAACAACTTGGACAAAAGAGAATGCATTTTGTGCTTTACAATGAGAGACAAGAGAGATAATGAGGAAAATAAGCAATACAAGAAGGAAAAAGATGAAGTATAACAAAACAGAAGGAAAGAGAGGGTAGAGAAAGAAGCAGCAAAATGCATCATTATTTGACAGTCCAAGATGTTTCTTGCAGAGCCGTCTGCATGCTTGCATTCTGATGTCCAGACAATTAGTTGTGGAGGGATGTGCCCAAGAAAAAGTCTTATGTGCCTTACTTTTATAAAGGAAATGAAGAAACAAAGGTCATTCTTTAATAATAATAATAATAATAATAATAAAGAAAAAACAAAAACAAATGTGATAATATAATTATATCTGATGTACAATAATGGATGATAAATACTTCTTGTCTTATTCGCTATGTAACTATGCTATTCCAAACCTTTTGCCTTCTATTATCATATGTTCATAAAAAAAAATTAGCAGTGCAGAATGGTCAGAGAGGGAATGAATGCACAAAAAGCATGCAAGCTTCCTTGCATATACCAAGCACAGCATGCAAACAACTATTGCCTATGTCTGCCATTTCAATTTCTTTTCTCCTCTGTTTTTTTTTTTTAAGTAAATAAATTTCCTTAAGTCTCCTGCACTAATGCAATTCAAAGAATTCACAGTCATTACCTCTTAAAACAGTTCCATCATTGCATCATGTTTATATTTAATCTATTTAAGGCAAAGAAGTAACGACTGGAAAGGAAGGAGCATAGTCAGGCAGGAGTGTGAATATATAAGAAATATATGTAAAAAAAAGACATAAATACAATTGAAAATAAATATATATCTGTATATCAAACTTGCATGATTCACAAGTGGCTTTCAGTCTGTAACATCCACTGGGAGTGGTAAAGATTGCAACATTCAGTAGGGGCCACAAAGGGGGGAGGGCAAAGGGGAGCGGGGGGTGGGGGCGGTCACGCGCCGACATTCAGGGCATAGAGAAAGCGCTGGGGGAGGGTGGGGGCACCAAGAGGTGGGCTAGCTGCGGTCTTGGTGGGATTTTCACTGTTACCTTTCGAACTCCCTGAGCCTCCGTTCCCCGAAGAGGTGGAGGAGGATGAGGTCGTGGTGGCTTGGGGGGAGAGAGAGAAAACGGGGGCGGGTGATTACGCTGGCACAGTACAAAACAGGGGGTGAGCATGATGTGGTTGGTAGTGGCCAGAGACCAGATAACTGGGACCAGGACCAGGTAGAGGCCAGCTCACCATCTGGCTGGTCTCGAGGCAGTACCAACGATAAACAGAATAAAAATAAAGAAAAAATTAAAGAAAAGACCGAATATTATTTAAAGCACTGTTCCCATTATTTGCTCAGTGGTACAGAATATTAGCTTACTTTCTCTCTAGCATGTCTTGGGGGTAAACAAGAATGATCTCGAAGTTTAGGATCTTTGCGTAATTAGAAAAGGAATATACATGATGTATTCTGGGCAGATTAAGTGGCTCGCTGGAATAGGTAAAGAAGCAGACTAGCTTGAGGGGAAGGAGGAGAAGGGAAGGAAGTGTTGGTGAGATACAGTAAAGAGAGAGAGAGAGAGAGAGAGAGAGATAAAGAGGAAGAGAGAAGAGAGAGAGAGCAAGAGTGAGAGCGAGAGAGAGACAGAGAAAGAGAGAGAAGTATGTACAACAGTGAGAGTGTGTGTAATGTGTGAGTTAGAGCATTCTGAACAGGTAATACTAGCAGTAACAGTTTATATCTACAACTATTTATAAATATTTCAATCCTTAACCTAATCCTCCGAAATTAAATATATAAATAAAATCTTTACTACTAATCTATATACAATTCATGATGCGCACAACAAAATAAGAGGGGGGGGGGAAAAAGACTCCTATTATGTAATTCCCAAAGCAAACCTGATATTCTTCCAAAGTTCAGTGAAACACTTGATTAAATAAGACTAACACTGTAGTGCATAAAAAAATCTGAACATCATAACTTGGGGAAAGCAACATCATGAAATAGAGACTATCACGAAACCCCAATAAATGATTGACTATCACTTTATGTACAAGGCTTCCTAAGGTTCCTAAACAATCACTAAACAATCAAATTGGTGATAAGCAGGCACTTTTAATGTCACATATCTGAACATGACCACAAAATCCCTTTTACAGTCGGCAATAAGAAAAACAAAACAAAACAAGAAAGTGGCCAACATATAAAAGTACACAGTGGGTAACAGAGAACTGAGTCACTTATTTTTCCCATTTTATGTGTTAATAATATATCTTTTTGATCATTATTAGCGATATTCTTTCAATGTATGGTGCTGTAAACTTCCATCTCTGATAACACATTGAGTTCCGTTTCATCACTGCCATTGAAAAGGGTAAGTAAGGCAAGTATAAATAAATAAATAAATCATATATTAATTACCTACATCTATATCTATACATCATATCTATTTATATGATTGAACACGAATATAAAAAGATATATTTGCGTTGAAGACAAAAAAAGTCAGAACATTTCTGGCTCATAGCACACAATGGAAAAAAAAAAAAAAAAAAAAAAAAAAAAAAAAAACCTGTTCGATCTACAGTTAATCTAAAACACTAACAAAATAAAAAGAAAGGAATGACCCAAGTCTAATAAAAATGACAACTGACGAGGAAATGTGAGTTTGTCACCATCTGTCTAATACAATTAGTAATAAAAAAAAAATACTTATAAATAATTGCTAAACCTTTTGGCTGCTTTTTTTTTTCTTGTTTACCATAGAGTAGCATAAAAATGGACAATTTGACCATTTTGGCTTCAAAAATTGGCATCCCCTGGGAATAATTTTCTGCTTCATTACTATGGCCAAAGGCATCAGAAATATTGGTTCTGCCAAATCTCATAAAAGCATTAGTAGCAATAACAATAACAACAATAATAATAAAGTTTCTGTTAACAAGAAGAGCAGAAAAAAAAAAAAAAAAAAAAAAAATCACAATTCCCAATAATCATAGTCATAGTATGTATATATATTAATATATATTACATTATATATATATATATTTCTATATATTGATAGATAGATAAAATGTGATATGATGAACATTTGAACATCAACATTATTTTGTTCTTACTATCTATCATAATTACACAAGTTACATGAGAACATGACAAGACAAATGGCAGACCAATAACCTGAAAGAGGTGAATGTAAGCAGTATTTATACAGTGTAAAAGTACTTCTTATCTAAGAATAAAGCAAAATTAAGATTGCATATTACTAAATTAGACTTAAAACTAAAACAAACAGGAAATAAATCTGAAACAGGCTCACATACGTTCATTGACAGAGACAAACAAAAACACATTCACATTTCATTCACTGCTTCTGTTTAAAAAAAAAAGTATATAAACCAAAACAAAATAAATAAATGTACACATAACCAAAGGCAAAACATAAAAAAAAACCTTGTAATTTTTTCTCTTCCAAATATCCCCACCCACACCCTCACTCACTCTTGAACATTCACAACTCTCCCTCCCTCACAAATGTGGACTTACACAGAGAGACAGAAAGTTTATGCTTGCACTTGCAACTACACTCTCTTTCTCCATCTTTAACTCTCTCTCTCTCTCTCTCTCTCTCTCTCTCTC
>NW_028234406.1:48408819-48433819 GCF_977035675.1 Penaeus japonicus
AGAAATGAGAACAGGCTATACTAGTTACAAATAAAGTAAAGTGCACAAACACTTGACAATATTTCAATGCTAAGATACAGTATACAGACCTTTCACTCGCACACAATATACAAAAGAAACACAAGCACCCATATGACCACACTCACAAATAATTCTTATTGTTCGATGAGACGGACATGTAAAGTACATATACATATATGCTGTAAAAATAAAGTCCAAGGTATTACTTCAAACACTCAACCACCAACCACCAAAGCCTACAAAAATACTACCTAGAGGCTCTCATGGATCCAACGCTACAGGCTACAAACATATACCATGTACAAGGACTACTACTTAAGGACAAATAATATACAATTTATATCTACATGTCTTAAGAGAGTTTGGGGGCATTCTTTCTTCTAAAATCATATGTGACATTAATAATAACATGCAGCAACGTTACGACAGTTATGATGTTATCTTCGTAAGTCTTTCTTAAAATGATCAAAATTTAAAAGTCCAAATTAATAAATAATAATGAAAAATGCAAAAATAAACAATGAGATAGTAATGGATCATCCAAATATCAATCTAGTAATGTTAATGTACTGTCGACTCTTCCAATACGGGTAACTTTGCCCAACGTGGTTTTGAAATACCCAAAGAAATATCCAATCTTTAAAGCAAATGTATAACTGCTCTCTATATGAATGTATGTGTTAAGAATAAATCTTCATAGAAGTTGTATTATTACCTATCTGGCGACCGCTCCATATCCACAAGTAAAATGGTAATTCATAACTTTTTCTCCTTTGTCATATTCTGCATGGTTATAGAGGTTTACAAAACGACTTTTATTTTGTAGTAGACATGTTATTTTTTTTCTTTTGCCATCATCCAACCTTCCAACCACCTTCAACAGCCATTCATCAATAAGGAGTTGCCTCGACTTACCTTCCGACATACGTGTTATCGTGCAATAATGTTTCCAGTTTCAGTTTTACGTAGTACTGGGTGTGATCTCTCCCTACCATCACAATTTGAAGTTGAATTCTCAATTAGGGCTCAAAAGAGGACTTAACGGATAGGTGTCATAACATGACCGAAGGCTCTGATTAGGCCTAAAAGACGAGCATCAATGCATACATGACGTGACATCAGAAACTGCTCACAGATGAAGCACATACACAGTCGTGAAGTATTATGACAGTAACGTCACTAGTTTCAGAGCTACAGCTGTTTAAAGTCAGCCTAAACCCTAGTTTTGGGATGAATTTCTGGGAAAATATTTCTTAGGCAAGTCTGCGCTGCATAGAGGGGAGAAAAACATATTCTCATCCCTCTAATTTCTGGCAGGTGCCAGTGGCTTCAAAAATCATCCGTCCTGACAGCCAGTTAGCTCGTCCAGCACCCCGTCCGCAATGAGCTAACGCTGAGAGTACCGTAAATGATATCAAGAACGATGACTGCCGCCATGTAGGTTTATTCCCAGCTGCCTTTCGCTGTCATAATCTTCATAGAGCAAGGGCTTGTTTACCATTTTACCAATCAAGTACAATGTGTACATTAGTTCTCTAATTCTCCCATTTTCTCTCTCTTTTTCTATACATATAAAGTATTATGCATGTGTGAATAATGTATTTGGATGTGGTAGGAAATAAATAACTCCCTCCGTTTCCATCTTGACATAATTTTCACTGTGTGAGTCTTATAAAAGTGAGAGGGGTAGAGTTCACCTCATATCATAAGATATTCCTTTTCTCTAAGGTCAAACTAGAAACAAAACAACTGCACTGACTTTTATCTTAAAACCTTGCAAAATTAAGCATGATATTAGGTGCTTTTACATATTCAGTAAGCTTTCTCATTGACAACGGCCCAGTAAGCATTGTTTCACTCGACAGAGGGAAGGGTTACGAGAATTAGGGGGAAAGATGAGAAAGGGTAAAAAAATAAAAAATAAATATTAAAAATGAATAACATAAAATTTAAAAAAAACATGTGCAGAAAAAAAGAAAAATAATGTTAGTTAATCCTGAAAATTTCTGCAACTTAAGATGATGATGAAACTTAAGCCAAATTAAATTTATCTTAAATAGAGAAGGAACATTTATGCCGATTTCAGACCGCTACGACCACGTTCTACAAGGTATACATAATAACGCCAAGTTGCCGTGACTGGGCGTGTTAGGATCTTCCCTCTATATCTCCCTCCAACACAATGAGACAGTCAGTGATGGAGAGGACAGCACATGCCAGTTGAGATGGAAGTGGGGGTGAGTAGGGGGAGAGAAGAGATAGATGAGGAGGAAGGGAAGATAAACTGAGGGAATGGGGTAGAATACTCACCACCACCACCACCACCCTCCCTTCCTCCTCCTCCCTCCTTATCCACCCTAGAGTCCCCCCTCCCGACTTCCGGGCCAGCAGCCGCAGAGACAACGCCCAGTCACGGCCACTCTTGAATAACCGTAAAGAGAGTCTTTTTTACCTTAGGAGGGTGGGTCGAGTTTTGTGCCAGCTTGTCCACGTACATCCTACAAAAAAGAGTGTAGGAAACGTCACACTGATGGCAGGGGTCGCTTAAGTACCTTTCCTCCATAGCTGCAGTGCAAGATTGAGGAAGCCGGTCGGAAGTTTGGAATGTTTCATGTGGTTAACGAGCACGGTACTATCCGCGATTATACTTAACAGACAACGTGAGAAAAAAGGAGGAAGTTGGTGTTCAAATTTGCCCAGATTTATTTTCGTTTTTAACTTTCAGTTGTTTCCTGTTCATAATGTGCTTGTATTAAGCTTGTTTGTTGTTTTGTAACAGGAAATCCCTAGTTTGTGTAATTGTACTTTCCAATTAAAGATTAAAAAGATGGTAACAATCAGCTGTTAGTGATAATGGACGAATGTTTAGAGTACTGATAAGGGCTCTTTACTTTCCATTTTCATAACATGTGTGTATTCTCTTTTTATTCATAATGTTCGGATTACTTTTGCTGGCAAAGAACTTTCCACATATGTAGACAGGATATACATCATAAACATCTCATACAATATAAAAGTCAGTGCAGTTATCATTGTATTCTTATAAGTTTCTACCCTCCCCAGAGGCAGACAAGGAAAACACCCAGCATTTGTCTAGAATAACAGGTAATAGCCATCAAGAACACATTAACAGGTATAAAAAAAAAGTGATCTACACAGAGTAAACGTTAAGCGACAATTGCTTATCAAAGTCTGCAAATCTATGCGCTTGTGGCTAAATCTGGGGATACCATGCCCTTCGTACTTCACACTCTGACAAAGCAAATAAACCTTCACCAAATATATATTCTTAAGGATAAAGGTTATCAAGCTCCCTTAGGATAATCAATCAAATAATGAATCAATCCAAGCCATATCTTGTAGAATACATGTCTTGGATGTATGTTGTCCTTTGGCAAAACACAAGGTATGGATAATTTCAAAATCATCTTGGTCTATTAAAAAAAAAAGTGGAAACAGAAAAAATAAAAGAAAAATATAATTCACTATTGTATTTCATATCTGTCTAGTGGGTATTGGCCTAGTACACATCTATATACGAACATATACAGCACGAGAGAGAGTATATGAGACTCCCTTCATTGTCATGGACAGTGAAATATCAAACATTTAGATAGATAGTTGCTTTATCATTCTTTTCAATATCTCTGTGATATTAAGACATCACATTGAGTGTATATATTGTGACAGAACAATCCTGCCATAATATATAAAAAGAGAAAAAAAAGAAATCAAATCAAAATAAGGTTGCTTCATGTGTCAACACAATCTCAATGGACATCTTCAGACGTACCCCGGATAACACAGCACGCTGTCTAACATACTACCTTTGAGGTGGAGGCAAGGGGAACATTTTAGTGTCCCCTCCGATCAGAGTGCCCCTAAAATCTTGCAAATACCCCAAAGGGCCAAATCTACCTGCAAAACTACTACCAATGTACCTTGTCTACCTCTCTACAACCCCAGAGTAGAATACCACTACCCATGCCCTACCAAGATAGCATCACATTAGTACTTCTCAAACAGAGAGAGAGAGAGAGAGAGAGAGAGAGAGAGAGAGAGAGAGAGAGAGAGAGAGAGAGAGAGAGAGAGAGACAAAGAGAAAGAGAAAGACAGAGAAGAGATAGAGAGAAAGACAGAGAAGAGAGAAAGACAGAGAAGAGAGAAAGAGAGAAAGAGAGAGAGAGAAGAGAGAAAGAGAGAGACAAAGAGAGAAAGAGAGGAGAAAGAGAGAAAGAGAGAAGAGAGAAGAGGAGAAGAGAGAGAGAGAGAGAGAGAGAGAGAGAGAGAGAGAGAGAGAGAGAGAGAGAGAGAGAGAGAGAGAGAGAGAGAGAGAGAGAGAGAGAGAGAGAAAGAGAGAAAGAGAGAAAGAAAGAAAGAAAGAAAGAAGAAAGAAGAGAGAAGAAAGAAGAAAGAAGAGAGAAAGAAAGAAAGAAAGAAGAAAGAAGAAGAGAGAAGAAGAGAGAGAGAGGGAGGAGGAGGGAGGAAAAGAGAGAAGAGAGAGAGAGAGAGAGAGAGAGAGAGAGAGAGAGAGAGAGAGAGAGAGAGAGAGAGAGAGAGAGAGAGAGAGAGAGAGAGAGAAAGAAAGAAAGAAAGAAAGAAAGAAAGAAAGAAAGAAAGAGAGAAAGAAAGAGAGAAAGAAAAAGAGAAAGAAAGAGAGAAAGAGAAAGAGAGAAAGAAAGAGAGGGAGAGAGAAAGAAAGAAAGAAAGAGAGAGAAAAGAGAAAGAGAGAGAAAAGAGAAAGAGAGAGTGATAGATAGAGAGAGAAATAAGGAGGAAGAGAGAAAGTAAGGAGAAATTAAAATAAAAAATAAGATATCTACATTCTTTTCTTTTCCCTCTCCGGAACACAAACTACGAGACACTTACGGGAGACACTAAGCCAAAGAAAGTAAGAATGGAAACTAATCTCGAGAAAACGTAAAGAAACAGAAACCGAAATAAAAGGAAACTAATCATACACAAACATTAAATTCTCAAAGAGAGAATAAAAGAACTAAATCTAAATAAATCAACATGAGACAACCTGACAAGAGCCATGGGAGCCCGTAACTTAAAAGAAAAATAAACTAAAACAAGACAAAGGTTCACCTACAGCAAACACATCAGGAACAGGCCTAGCCCTTATACCAGAGCTCGGAATCTCGGCTGCCATTTCTCTCGCTTTTATTAATTTTTGAGGAGATCCTGCAGACAAAGTCTCCTCTCTCGCGCCTCGGAAGAAAAAGAAATGGAGGAATCCTCGTTTTCTCGCTCTCTCTCTCTCTCTCTTTCGCTCTAGCTCTCTTTACGTTTGTTTTGGTTGGAACAGAAATTCTCTCGTCCTTCGCTTTGGTCTTGTTTGCTCCTCTGTCAACTGTTTACTCTCTTTTCCTTCTTCTCAAGCAAAGAAATAGTGGTATCATGGTTGAAACCAAGAGGGAGGGGGACAATGTAAGGTGTTCTGATACTCACAAAGGGTGTAAAAGTCTTAAAAAAAACGCACTTTGGGGGACGCCACTGTGAGGAGGAGAAGGAACAAGGCAAAGATGGCGTCCCTGCCCGGCCAGCGCTGCCAACGCCAGCATTCCGATGGTGCTGAACTCGAGCGCGAAAGTGGGCGGGAATTCGCTAAATTCGATTAAGCTCAAAGATGAACAAAAAATGAGAATGAGAATGTGGAGTGAATGTGAAAAATTAAATGAGGAGGGTTTTTATTTGGTTACAGACCTTGTGCATTGCTCCTGGCTCCAAACTAACAGTCATGCTAAACTCAGAAAACCAATAAATGAGAATAATTTCAAAATAATACAATATAACGGATGAAAACGTTTTTATTTACATCTAAATCAAGAATGAACCCCAAACATATTGTTATGGATTACGTTAATCAGGAATTAATTTAAGCATACTGTGATGAATTACAACCGAAGTCTATGCGACATTGCCTTTATTTTTGCGCAAATCTTAATCTTTATGCTAAATAATTTTAGGGTTATAACTGTTGAAAATACACAATCATAAGCATATGAATAATACCATAATTAAAATCACTAAATCTAGCGTAAAGAGCCATAGATTGGTAACGCTGCGCCGGCGTTTGTTTTTGCAGGCTTTTTACACTCTATTGTTTGTGAAATCTTTGAAATTATACGTGTCTTTACGCTTTTGTATTCCTCTTTTGTTCGAGAAATATATTAAAGGTGTTTAAATTTGTTCATTTATCACATTTCATAATAAACGGGTTCTTATTATTGTGATCTCTCATCTAACAGTTCTGTAGCGTAAACCTGATTATGGATTTTTGGTTTTAGCAACTTGACTTTAACAAAATGTAAACTCATTATTATCATTGAGTTGTCTATTCTGATCAGTGTTTTATGCATATTAGTGTCAAATGGGAAGCTTTGCTATTTGTGTTTTATTCAAAGAGAGTGTTTTTTATCATTAATGCAGGCTGATTTATGTATGCAACTCACGTTTCTCTTGATTTATGTCTTAATAACTGTCTGAAAGCAAATTTTTGTTTCATGAATATTAATGAGAAGGGTTTAAATGTTCTATTCAATCACATGCTACTGAGATTTGATGATGATTAAATAGCAGATTTTATTGACTTTTTAAAACACACAAAAGAGTGGGAAATACCATCAGCTTTTAAAGCTTCGTTGAATTTATAATCATGATTATCTCGGCATCTATCAAATACATAGAAAGCAAATCAAATTTATTAATATATATAGAAAGCAAATCAAATTTATTCATTTTTTTATTGCAGAAATACACAATTCTGTTGGGAGTACGATAAGTTTTGATACAAAAAACGACAATGATACCGGCATCTTCGGAAAGATCATTGACATAAGATATTGTTGATTAACTGAAAATCGTTTATCTTTACATTCCATGCATTAATTACTTTCTTATATCAGCTCCAATTGTACTACCATAATCTTTTACAAATTCAAGAACAAAAATCCTCAATCGATATCTTCAATATTGGCATAATGCAATGCTTTAATCAAAACTCGATTCCCTACAAATGAACACTCCCTTATTTCAATTATAAACTGAACTTTCACGGAATGTGACAATTATAACCAATATTATACTAAATATACTAAATATAATTCATACCTGTCAGTGTGTACGACAATAAAGATAACAAAAAACGACATCGATCCCGGTATCCCTCTCACAGATCGTCCGTAACATTCGATATTGTTTACCTTTTTCTACAAGTTCTGTTGCAACATGTTCTGTCAGTGTCATTCTCACTCTGGCTGAAGACAAGGAGAGTTGTGTCTTGTCCCTGTAAGTGGATTAGACGTTTTGTTGGGATTATTGATAGTTGTCACTTCGGGGTGTTGATTATTGAGGTACATTTGAATCGTATATACATACCAAGAGAATCTGTTGCTATTTTTTAATTTCTTTTGCAAATCAAGTATATACATGAATATAAACTGTCTCCCAAAATCATCTATGCACTTAGCTAATGCAATAACAACTCAACAAACGCCATCAATAATCCTCAGCACATACACCTCCCTTATCTCTCAGCGGAAATAACTCAACAAACGCCATCAATAATCCTCAGCACATATACCTCCCTTATCTTTCAGAGGAAGCAACCCTTAGAGCAGAAATGTCCGGCGCCAAGCCCATAGCTGCGATCATTCCTTGGTCGCAAGTGTGCCGCATGCTGGACAAGGTGCAGACGGCAGTGAAGGCGTCCAAGAAGGAAATGCTAGTCAAATTCATCGTGCAATTTCGCGATCTGCTCAAAAAGAAACTGGAACAAGATCCCCAGTGTGTGAGTTTTTTTTATGTTAACCCATTCATGCCGGGGGCATTCCAGCCTTGCAAGTTGCAATGCCGGGGCTCTCGAACGCTTAGGCCTAAATCAATTAAATGATCGACGCCGTATGATGGCACCCTGCGAACAGGCCTTGAATGCGCGGTACCCGTGGTGTACCACCTGTCGAGAGAGGGTTAATTAAGGGACTGGGTAGCGCAATTTTAGTGGGAAAACAAAAAATGAAAAATTATGAAAATCTGGCAACACCTTTCTTGATCATCTTCATTTTGTGAAAATATTGTCACTGTATCTTTATTATGAATAGGTTTGGATGCCTATCTCCCAGGGGGTGGGGGGCGATCATGATTAGTCAGACGATAGTTCCGAGTTTCCGCGTGAAAACTTCTTTCTTCTTTTTGAGGGTTTTAGACTATATGTAGTCTATATTCCCTGATTCTATTCTTCTTCTTCTTTACTTCTTTCTTCTTTCAATTTTTGTTTTCTTTTATATGATATCTATGATTTTTGTTCTCCTTAGGAAGGATTTTGTATGTCTGAGAATGTAGCACTTATTTTTAGAAGGTTGATCTTCTCCTGTAATTAAAAAAATTGCTGTTGGGTTATTGATTTTAAATTTTTTGAGGGCTTCTTTTAATTTTGTTCTATGTGAATGGAATCTTGGGGAGTGTAGGAGTAAATGTTCTATGCTTTTTGCGTGGGTTCCTCAAGAAGATTGTTTCTATTTTAGGACTAAATTGTATGTATACATTTTCAGAGATTTTTTTTAAACTAGAATATCTGAATTAAACATATAAGAGTGTAACAGAATTAATCGTAATAAACAGATATTTTCTTTGCTATATATTTCCTCTGAAACTTTCTTCCCATTTTACAGACTGACAGTTTCTTTCCCATACTACGCATACTGCTACCAGCTCTTGACAGAGCCCGAGGAGCCTATGGAGTCAAGGAACGTAAGTTGGCAGAACTTTACATTCGAATTCTTGGTCTCAAGAAAGAAGGCAATGATGCGCAGAAACTCCTGCATTTCAGGTAAAGTTTTGAGTAGTTGAATAAGTGACAAAACTGGGAAATATGTATCCAAATGAATAGCCATATCTATCTGTCTTTATGTCTTTGGTAAATTTTTTTAATAATGCCACATTACTAAATACCACAAAAGTGGTATTGATGGATTCCTCTCATCCTCTTCTATTTGTATATAGTGGATATAATGCGCGCTTCCACCCCTGGACCCCACAAGCTGGGTCCCCCTTTTTTTAAGGTACTATGGGGCATATTTTGTATGCAAAATCTTAACCCAATTACCTACCTAACATTGCCTAGTTTGAAGTTAGCCCTAGCGAAGGGGGGCTTTCCCTGGACCCCCCCCTATTCAGAGCACTATGTGCAACATACCTTGTGCAAAATACCTCGATAACCACCATCCTCGCCCTGAAATTCAAACATGGTTGTGTTTACGTTCTTACGGCTACTGACAAGCTGTGGACTGGAAACCCTCAATGAATTACTTGCATGTGCTGTTATGGTCTCTCAATAGATGGTGTAATATTCCCCATTGTTTACAGTATAATTATAGAGTGCCCCCTTTTGAGTGGTCACGTCATTATCGGTCCTAGTTTCCTATCCTGAGGAATATGTGAGACAGTCTCAGTTGCTGTCATCATGGTGCAGTGTGAGGGTTATTTGTAGTCGCGGCAACATCATCTACAGATCTAATTACGTATCATAAGTATCACAAAGTGCCCTGAATGGGGTGGGCGTCCAAGAGGGGCATAGATCCTCCCTTGGCTAGGGTTAATTTCAAAGCTAGGCAAAGTGAGGTAGGTAATTGAGTTAAGATTTTGCATATGAAATATGCCCTGAAGTGCCTTATTAAAAGGGGGTCCATGGGGAACGAAGCCCCCCATTGGCTAGGACTAACTTCAAAACTAGGCAAGTTAGTTAGGTAATTGGGTTAAGATTTTGTATATGAAATATTGTGGGTAAAGTCGACTATATATGGATAGTACAGAGTAAGAAGAATCCATCTATACCACTTTCCAGGTATTTAGTAATGCGGCGCTATTCGGAAAATTTACCATGCCTTTTTGTATGTATCTATGTATATATGTATGTGTATGCACATCCCTATTCATATATCAAACTGTCTATCAATATAACTATCTATCTATATCTATTTATTTATCTCTTCATCTCTCTCTTTATGTCTATCAGATTATCTATCTGTCTGTCTTTAGTTATCAATCTATGTGTTTATCTACACACTTAACCAACCATTTGTCTAACTAACCTTTTAGCTATCTATTTCTCTATCTATTTCTCTATCTATCTGTCTATCTATCTAATTTTCTATCTGTCTGTATGTATGTATGTATGTATGTATGTATGTATGTATGTATGTATGTATGTATGTATGTATGTATGTATGTATGTATCTATATATCTATCAATCTATCTATCTGTATTTTCCAGGAAACCCAAATCAGAGGGAGGGGGAGAGACAGGAGATTTTGCAGAAGTGGCATACTATGTTCTGAGAAGTCGCTGTGATGACAAGGGCAACATGACACTCCTGGACGTTGACACACAGCTGACATCCATTGCTGAAAATTATGCAGCAAAGAAGCATGGTATGAAATAATGATATATTTGTGATCTTGATTATTCTGTGAAGAAGCAAGATTTGCAATGTTTTCTTCCTTGTCATGTTATTTGCAATTGATATTATTGATCTCTTTGCCTTCATATAAGAAACATCAAAGAATGTTTTATTGTGAAAAAATATTTCCAAGGGGTCCCGAAAAACATGTATTGCATTCCTGCCGCTTACTATTCCAGAGGATGTTGAACGATCTCTGCTGACGATGCTGAGGAAGATGACGGCAACAGAGCAAAAGTGGCTAATTCGTGTTCTCTTGAAGGACATGAAGCTGGGCATTGGCCAGGGTACGATCTTCAATGCCTGGCACCCAGACGCAAAGGACTATTTTGACGTGAATAATAGCCTGGAGAAGGTAGGTTTAGGATTTTACAATAAACAAGATTTCAAAAGCTATATGAATACCTTTAACCCATTCACGCTGGGGCAGTTCCGGCTTTGCGCGGTCGCAATACCGGGGTTCTCGAACGCATAAGCCTAACGCCTCGAGATTCTCGGGCGCACAAGCCGCGAGCCTCGGTTGCCCGCTCGCTCTACCCGAGCGCGCGGCTTCCCCTCATAGCGCGTCCAGGGCGTCTGACGCGAAAACCACAATACGTGCTATCACGTCACCCGGCGTGAATGGGTTAAGAACCATTTGATAAAAGTAGGTTCTTGCTATAATCACAGGCTTATTTGTTAAGAAAGATATGAAGGAGAATGAGTAAAACATAAGTGAAATTGAATTCCTATTGTGTACAGTTTTTAACGTAAAAGTAAGGTGTCATAGTCTGAAAAATTATGGAAATTAAAATATATTTTCATAAACTACAAATAATCAACAGGTGTGCAAAACTCTGCGAGATCCTACTGTTCGCCTCCATGAGATCGAGGTGTCTCTCTTTTCGGCGTTTCGTCCCATGCTGGCTGAACGCGCAGTGCTGGAGAAAGTGGAGACGCAGATGGACCATAAAACATACTATGCCGAGACCAAATTTGACGGAGAACGGTCGCAGATTCATAAGAAGGGAAATGCTTATAAGTACTTCTCTAGGTATGTTTAAAACAAATAAAAATCATTGTATTTTTTTCATATTATGTATTTATTTATTTATTCATTTATTTGATTTTTCTTTCATTTTTTTATGCTTAAGAGTTATAAGATTTATAATTACCAAGTTTATTCAGCTTTTATTTACTTACATAATATATTTGCCAAATTGCTTCTATTGGTATGTGATTCATTATTCATTATTTACCAATTAGTTTGATGATCAATGACTGAAGAGATTAAGCAACCATTGCATGCTTCATATTTTCTCTCTATTGGCCATGGAATTTTTAAAAAGTCAAAGAAAAGGAAAGGCACAAAAATGAACAGACTTCCTTTCATCTCAGAAATGGATTTGACTTCACCAACAACTTTGGGAGCGACCCATACAGCGGCCTCTTCACACCCTATCTGCATGGCCAGTTCCTCCCCCATGTGAAGGACATTATTCTTGATGGGGAGATGGTGGGATGGAGCAAGAAACACAACACTATTGTTAGCAAAGGTGTGAAACATTGTGACTCATTCAGTTGGTTTTCTCACTGCAGGTATACATGCTGGGTGACATGATAGCACATCATGGGAATATTTTGCTCCTGCCTGATGATGTCCTCACTTCATGATCTCTCCCTCAAAATGTGTGTTTTACATCGTTACATATGTATATAATCACAGGAATTCCATTTGTATAGACACATATTTATTCATATGTGAAAGAAATGTAGATAAAAACAATATCACTCTATTGAAGTGGGCAGGTGAAAAGCAATCATAGAGTCACTGCGTGTGTTTATTATCTAGCCGGTGGGAGTGGCATTACGTAAATACAAGTCTTGGTTAAATAATGCTTGTGTCTATTTGTCCCAAGATTGTGAAGTAGATTACCCTTGCTATTTTATTATGATATACCTCTTGCTCCTCTGTTGGATGGATAGAAAATTGATCTGATCTTGAAGTTGAAGTGAATTATGAAATAGATATTTCTGTAACTAATGTTCTAATGATCTTGTCTTCTTGTTCCTTTCTTTATATTTATAATCAAGAAGCTCATGAAGTTGACATAACCCTAAACCCAATTTCACTCACTCACTTCAACGGGGTGATAACGGGAGGATTTTGTATTTGTTTACATTATTTTCATAAGTGAATAAAAATTTGTCTATACAAATGGAACCCATACGAATATATACATATTTAACAGTGAGGGAGAGATCATGATGTGATAGGACGTCATCCGGTGGGAGTGAAATATTTGCATGATGTGATATCGTGTTGAAAACAAAACAAAGAAGGAAAGCAAAGAAAAAACACACATATATGCCAAAGGCCTTTTTGCATTTCCTGCTTCAGCAGGGCATTAATGCAAAGAGGCCTTTGGCATATTCATGTGTTTTCCTATGTTTTCCTTTTTTGATTTGTTTCCTACTTGTTCAGCATGAATCCTTCACATGTGATATCATGTCACCTGATGCCAATGGGTTAACTGCTTGACTTAAAGATATATTCTTATGGATATTTTTTGAAAGAAAGCAGAATTGGATACATAAGAACTTTTGTCCTGATATACATTGTTGAACAACAACTCTTTATTATGCCAAGGTAGAAGTATGATGATTTGTAATCATCATATCATGATAGATATATCTTATTTATATTTGCTCATTATTGATTAATATAAATTGATGTTCTTTATTATTATTTTTCAATGGCAGGTGAGCAGCTGGATGTCAAGAATCTAAAAGAGGATGGGGACTGGCAGGTTTGCCTTGTCGTGTTTGACATCATTTATCTGAATGGCCAGGTACTGTCATTTTAAATTTATCTTGTGGAAAAAAGGTTGTGTGGTCAACTGAAAAGTGCATATTCATACTTTAGATGTCACTCCTTTAACTAAGATGATAACAAATGGAAAAAGTATGAATGAGAATAAATGAAATTCTAATGCATGAGTTTCATTTTCTTCAGGATTATATAATTGAAGATATAACCATTGAATAATTTTTGACCTATATATTAAAACTATCAGTTCTTGCTCTTACCTTCCATGACAGCTTTTATCCGAGGTGATAATTACAGGTGTTGACTAATCTGCCACTTTCCGAGAGGCTTGAGAAAGTGAAGACTGTGCTCACACCAAAAGAGGGAAGGGTCCAGTTCTCAACCAAGGTTGAGGTCACAACAAAGTAAGGAAGCTGTTTATTATGTGGTGAAACTGGTGTTGCTTTGTTGTGGTGTCTTGAGTATTTAGATTTCCACTTAAATAAATGCTGAAGATCAGTTGGGAGACTGATTGCAGTGATTGAAATCCCAAAAGACAAGTAAAAGAGGGATGAGCTTTGAGGATTGCTAGTAACTGCAGTCGTGTCAGAGGTATAGAAACAGCAGATAAAACATGAGAAGACTAGAAAGATTGTGATGAGGCAGAATTGACCAAGAAAGTTAGGTCTTGCAAGTTTCTTAGGAATACCTTTAGTGTGAAAAAATACAAAAAGACAGGAATTAAAAGATTTGTAAAGAATTATTAGATAATTAGATGATTAAATTATGTAATTTGAATGCCAAGTCTGTTTGAGAAATTCAAATTATGTACCATGCCATGAGATCACTCTAAGACCCAAAGACCAATGCAGAGACAACCACTCAGAGACAACCACTAAGACAACCACTCTCCTTTCTTCATAGGGAAGACGTTGTCAGAGTCTTGAACGAAGCCATTGACAATCGGGAAGAAGGCGTCGTGCTGAAGAATCCCGACTCCATTTACTGCCCTGCTTCCCGAAAAGGAGGCTGGATCAAAGTTAAGCCAGAGGTAAGAGTTTGATCGATGTGAAGTAGCTCGGATGTGGAGTTGTCTTTTTGGTAGCTTTTTTTTTATTTTTAATGTCATCATCATTGTCATCTTAATCTTTATTCTCGTTATTTTTATTAACATTATTATTCTCCATAACTATCTTTGCCATAATTTTTATCATCACCTCCATTATCCTCATCATAGCTAATACTGTTACAGACTGTCAGTACAATTATTATCATTAGCATCATCATCATCATTATTATTATTATTTTTTTTTTCCAGTATGTGGACTCCTTGGTCTCGGAACTGGACCTGCTGATCATTGGAGCGTATTACGGGTCCGGAAGGCGCAAGGGGGTACTCTCTCATTTCCTGCTGGGCGTCGCTGTCTCCACTACTGAAGCTGGCAAGTGATCTGTCACATGCTTTGGGTTTCTCTTTTATATTTGTAGATGGAAGGACCAATTGCTATTAGTTCTCCTTAGGTGCGATTTAGAGGGGGGTGATTAAGGAATTTTCATGTCCAGGGGAGTTTTTTTAGTTGGTGGATCAGGTCATGGTTGAGAAAGATTTTTGTGAGTTTTAGGGTAAGATAGTTTAAGGGTTTAGCACTTTATTGTGTCTCACTTGTGCTAGGTTGGAGAAATTATAAGAAAGTGTCTAAATGAAAAAAGAACTGTCAATACCTAGAACAGAGTATTTGACAATCCCTCTAAAAGGGTTTAGCGTAGCCTCATGCCTTTTATATAGCAAGTACGTCAGACCTGAGCCAATCCCTTCATCACTCAAATCTTCTATTTACGCAGGAGGGAAGCCCACTGAATTCCACTCCTTCTGCCGTGTCGGGTCAGGCTACACCTACGCAGAACTTGGTGACCTGATGGCCAAGTTGTCTCCCCATGTTAAGAAAGGGCAAGCTCCTCCTGGGGTCTTTGTGACCCGAGAGAAGCCAGATCTGTGGATCAATCCTGCAAAGTCGTGCATTGTGCAGGTATTTAATAAGATAATATAATAAGATAGGTGATAAGATATTAATGAGATTTTGTAGTAGGATAAAAATGGGTGAACCAGGATACTAATGAGATTGTAAATAAAGTAATGAGGAGATTGTTAAATTGTATCATGAAGCTCTATAAACTCTATGTTCATCTAATCATTTACAACAACCTTATCCACGTCATAGCATGAGTGTAACATGTTTTATTACTGGTGATTAATCTTTGTTTAAAATTTTCTCTAAATCTTGATCTCTTTAGTCAGACTTGGCCACAGGAGCCATGATATAGAATAAACTTAAATCTACCTTTTATTGCCGCACAGGTAAGAGCTGCTGAGATTATAAAGAGCGATGTTTACAAGACTGGAGTAACTTTGAGATTCCCTCGTGTAGAGAAGGTCAGATACGACAAGCCATGGTATGACACGCTAACAACAAAGGAATTGGATTCGCTGGTCAAGGCAAGTATTGTTCAAGTCTGTTCATTGGTAAAGCCAAAGTGAATGGGTATTGATTGTCTCCCGTTTCTTGATTTTTCTCCTCCAGTTTTTGGTACAAGTTGAGGCTCCTGTTAAATGGTAAAAGTTGTCAGTAGATTTTATATATCTATTTATTTATATCTATCTATCTATCTCTCTCTCTATATATATATATATTGTTGTGTGCAGAGGGAAGCTATGGCCAGAACAGGCGAAAAGCCGGAGGCGTTAGGTTTGTGTGCTTGAAATACTCTGAGTGAAGCAAAAACCACTCTGTTATTATGGGGATAATACCATTCAACTTCAATTTTTTTTTATTTTTTACTGGTGCTGAGTGATTCTATTTGTGTGTCTACATCTTCTATCTCCTTCTCTTTTCCACCTTTCTTTGTTTTCATCCTGTTGTTTTTCTCCAATTCATAGGCATTTGAAGGATGTGACAAAAGATCACAATCATTTTAATATTTTACTCTTCTTATTACCAGGAAGCAAGCGGCAAACTGGCCACAAAGCACCTCCTGGAAGCAGGCGATGAGCCCACACCCAAGCGTAAAGCGCTGCCAAAGGTGGAACAGATTTCCCTTCCCATGCATTTCCGTCCAGCTGACTTGTCGCAGGTTGTTAAGGTGAGGCCTTGGTCTTCAGTGGACGTTGCAGTGAAAAATTAAAGAAAGAGGAAAGTGGAATTTGTTAGCATTAAATGACTTTGATTTGAGATTTTATCAAATGCTAGAATGTTACCTGCTCTACTCAACATTCCAGAAAGATGAATTGTTTAATGGGATGGAGATGTGCATAATGAGTGGTGACGAAGAATACACCAAACAACAGCTGGAGAGGATGGTTGTAGAGCATGGTGGTGCCTTGACTCAGCACCCAGGTAATATTACAGAGCATTTTTTCACACTGCATGGAGTGCACCAAATAAATCCATGGAGCTCTGTATATAGTTCAGTCTTCAACAGTTGTAGGTGTGTTACCTACAACTATAGATTTGATATAGGTTTTAGCGTTTTGAGAAGATGAAAAATACATTGCTTTCAAGTCACTGTTGTTTAGCTAACTAAGAACCAAATGCAAGATCATATAACTCATTGAAGTAAAATTCTCATTTCAGGAAAAGACACACACTACATCATTACAAATACCAGGTCCGTGCGTGTCAATAGTTACATTGGGACCTCAACCTATAATGTTATTCGACCATCATGGGTCATTGCTTGCACTGCCAGGTGTCGCCTGGTGCCATTGGGTCCCTTGGATGCCATACATGTCATGCCGGAGGAAAAGGCACGCATGAAGGAGTTGTTTGACAAATTTGGCGACAGCTATTACGAGCCCACAGATGAGAAGACACTGAAAAGGGTCATGGATAACATGAAGGAAGAGGTTGGTGTGGCATTGTTTTGACGCTGCATTTGTTTGCAATTCTGGGGGGTACCCTTATAGTAGGCTAATACATAGAGACCCTGGTGTTTTTTTTATTCTTGAGTTATACCCATATTTTTTTTGTGTTGTACTGGCTTCATCCCTACATTTTATTCTTCTGAAGTGTTGAACTGCCATCCAGCAGGCCTCTTGCAGCTATTTCTAACATGTTCGGGCTTTTCAGCAAGAGCGACTGGAATGATGATTTTTACAGTTAAATGACATATTGAATTACTGATTTTTGATAGGCAGATCAGTTTTGTACAGTGACTGTTTTCTTGTTTCAGGACTGCACTCCTCTCTCAGTGGAAGAAATGCGCGAATTTGACGAAGTATTGTGTGGGTTGGATGACACTCGTGCATTATTCCGTCCAGTCACGGCAGTATTTGTGAGTTATATGAAAAATACATGGTACTTGCAATACTTAACTAATAATATCTTGCAATTTTTAAGACATTATTATTATTATTGGAGGTTAATAATGTGTAAACCATTGAATTATCAAGCATCTTTTCTTCCTGTTCATTTTTCTCTTACTTTCTTTTCTTTCATATCTCAGGTGGATGGGGAAGGACAGGAAATAGCCTCTCTCGCACTTAGGCTTCATGGGGGTTCTGTCGAGAAGAGTATGACTGGGGTCACACATATTGTTGTGACAGACAAGTAAGTTCTGGGAAAATGGCTTGTTTCTGCAGAATTGCTTTGTTTAAATAGGAATAATTGAAGTTATTCTCTGATAGGTTACTGGGGTCAATATGCAGTTAATAGAGTATTTATGATTCTTTTTTTATCTAGTTCTATTAGATATGTATATAAATAATGAATATAAATATAAAGTGATTATTAGGTGTGCATGAAGTAAGCAATACATCAGCTCATTAAAATTTTTCGGCAGAGAGGGAAGTACCTGCAACTTAAGGCCAAGCGATTACAAAGGGCGGCATCTAGTTACATCCAAGTGGGTGTATGAATGCATCGAAAAATGTAAACTTCTGGAGGAACGTTATTATATGCCATGAACCTGCACTGGTTTCATCACAGAGCTTGAAAGCAAAGGAGGCAGTGTGTGTTGAAAAGCATCCTTTGCGTGAACTGTAAATACTGAAGCACAACTGATTATTTTTACCATCTGATTGATTACTCAATATATTTTCTATTGTATATAAATGAAATATCTTTTGTGCATTTTGATATTTTATTGAGACTAGCACTTATTTAACCATATATTTTAAATTGAGATATAACTTTTTCAGAGTAGTAAATATACACTTTTATTCTATGAAACTATGATTGTAAGTCAAATAAACTGTGATATGATTTGATTTTTATAATTATTATTTAGTTACTATCCTTTAATTATATTGGATGGTTTACCCAGTAAGTGTGACATAGAACACATTCTTTAGCCTGAGATGACTCCCACACAACATTTACTGAATATTCTCACACATGTATATTATAGTCTTAACCCATTCCCGACGGGGGATTTCTAGCCTAGAATGTCCAAATGCCGGGGCGTTCAAATTATTAGGCCTAAATCAATTGAATAGCTGGCACAATACTGTGCCGCCCGGCAACTGGGCTTTTGAATGCGCGGTACACATGCTGTACCACCCGTCCTGTGTGGGTTAAAAAAAGATTCTCTCGGACTCACTTTTTGTCATTCATTACATACCTTGAGGAGGGCCACTTTTCTTAATTGTGCAGTTCAGATAGAAATGAAGAAAAAATAATTACAAATTAAAAGAAAGGATATGAGAATTATTTTCAACAACATATCTAATGCAACTTAGTAATTAACCCACTTACGACGGGGGCATTCCAGCCTTGAATGTCCCAATGCCAGGGCGTTCGAATTATTAGGCCTAAATCAATTAAATGGCTGGCACAATACTGTGCCGCCCGGCCACTGGGCTTTTGAATGAGCGGTACAGTTCTGTACCACCCGTCCAGAGAGGGTTAAGAATGAAATATACTGTGAAGCTGAACAGGGAACACAAATGTCATCATTGTGTCAAATCAAGAAAAGTCTGAATCAGAATTCCACAAGGCAAGAAATGTAATTAGTAAACGGATGCCTTTATCTTTATAAAACTGCGAATGTCATGTAATTCTGATGAAGTTTCACCTTGACAAACTTCACTCATTCTTATTTGTACCGTTTTTAATGTATTTTGTTCAGAATTGGTTCATTCAGATTTTCAATTTCTTTAATTAATTGAATCCTCATGATCAAGTCAACAGTATTGTGCTAGACAATCATTTCTTTTTTAATTCTATAAATCTATTAACTTAATTTTAGCATGTACTAGTATTTTTCTTGTAAAAAGCTCTTGATCCGACAAAAAAAAAGAAAAGAATTTTTTTTTTTACTCAAGCAATAAATAATAATAATGATTTAGAAGAGCAAAATTACATTTATTAAAATGAGACATAAGGATCTACATCAAGCAAAAAATAGTATTAATGATATCAAATGAAGCTATTTTTGGAAGACAATGCTCAAGTTTGATGAAGAATCCAATACTTGAATGGCAGTAACATAATATACTTTGCCCTGCATTACATGACAGCTCTGCATGCCTGGGATCTGTTCCCTGATATTTTTTTTTTCCATTTGACAGTCCATTGATACATTCTGCATTGTGTCTTTACATGTATATCTATATATATTTTCTATAGATACCGCATTAGCTTTCTGTATACAGTTAACTGTTAGGCTATGGTTATTTTTGTGGGGTTGGATCACTTTCACACTGAATTTCTTTGTTCAAATTACAGGCTCTTTATTCTTTCAGCTCTGTAGCTAATGCATCATAACAAATACTAATGTATCATATATAATCATATATAATAGTATAAGACAAAAAAATATTAAAAAAACATCTTACAAAGCCATGTATATTCAAACTAGTAACGCACAATTTGATATTTACTGTCATGTTAACCCTTCCGAGATGGGCCACATCTTAGGATTTCAGCCTGGGTTGGGTATCTTAAGATTTGTTTTCTATTATTTTCTAGACTTATGGTATGGAATATGAGTTGATATATGACATATTAGCCAAAGGATTATTTTCTAGACTTATGGTATGGAATATGAGTTGATATATGACATATTAGCCAAAGGATTAGGATTTGGTATAAAAGGTCATCATATCTGAAGAAATAAATAGCTTGTACTTTCAACAAAAGGAAAAAAAAGATCCACCTATCTGGAAATACCCGTCACAGAAGGGTTAAGATCCCTATTGTAAACATTAGGAAATGTTTTCCAAATTCAGAACGGTTGAAAATAATCCTGAAAAATCAAAATAATACCTCTGTATATATTTTCATAAAATAGATACATGTGCTACAGTGACCCGTTATCATACACAGGGAGACGTTAAGAAAATGCATCTTAATGAAATACTTTCGATCAAACTTTTTAATCTATTTTTCTATCTCAGCTTGGAAAAAAAAAGAGTAAATTATGGTTGCAAAACATAATGCTAAGAGAGAATTATTCACTGAATACAATGAACCAGAAACAAAATGCTGATCAACTGACATTACAAATCCTGTAAAAACGTGGATACAGGGCGAGAAAACAATCACATATCGGTGTCAAAGGTCATAACACAAAACAAATGACAAAGGAACAGTTTTCACAAATTGTCAGAAATACTTACATTAATTATCTTATATAAAAATGCTTCACAAGTTTCGTCAGACGTAACAAACTCAAATCTAGAACTGTGTGGCGATTTCTATAATCAATTAACTGCCTTATAGTGATTACAAATCGCAAGGATATTACAGTTAACAAATGAGAAACTGGAAAGGAGAACAATCAGTAAGCAAAACTGGTTATGCTTAAGAGTTATATATATACTAAGAACAACAAAATTAGAGGAATAAATTCTGACAAAATTTACAGCCAAATAATTTTTTTTTCTTAACCTGTTGATGCTGGAAGTGCATATGTCCATGCATTGTCCAGTATATATTTTTTTTCACATATAGATGGTTCTACAAGGGGTTAGACCTACCTAACCTCACCTGTTTATAACATTCCTTGAATTTTCTCAAAAGTTTTTATTTTGATTATCATTATTATTGTTATTACCATTAAAATAATGATAATAATGGTAGTAATGATGATAACAGAGATAAACAAAAACTTTTTCCCCAAAAATTCAAGGACGGGTAAAACAAGTCAGGTAAGGTAGTCCTGCTAACTGACTCCTTGGTGACTAAGCCCTTGTGGAAGTATCTATATGTAAAAAAAATAAGTAACCACATAAAACAAAACCACAGTAGCCAGCGCATCAATGGATTAACTACTATAGGTCACATATGAGCAGCATGACTACAATTCTCGTCCTGGTTTAGAAAAACAGCCATATTTTGGTAAGTCTAAAACTACATTTGCCTTATCGGGCAGCAAAAAGACAAAAAAAAAACAAGAACTTTTTAACTTAATCCTAAGAGTTGGTATGGATGACTAAAATAATTTGTACTTGTAACACAGTCCAAATAAGCAAACAATATCTTCTTTGTTCTGTAACAGTTAACATACTAATGAAAATGTCACCGTTATCATGGAACCCTAAAGGAAATAATTGGGACAATTACTCTTCTTCAACGCGAACGAGCATTTACGCACCCAGCTTTCGCACTGTCTATCACGTGTTCTCTCTTGACGCAAATACTAGCAAGCATTCCTTCAATGAAAGTCAAGGCCTTCTTATACATCTGCAGACTACCAGACTTTCTGGGAAAATAGTTTGGTTTGGATAATACTTCTCTTTTCCTTTCTCTAGGTATGAATAATGGCAAAGTACACTGTGGGGGTTATACGATAAGATAAACATGATTTGGATGACAATAATAATAATAAATAATCTAGCATTAACAATAATCATCATGGTAAGAATCATAATAATTGTAGTAACAATAATAATAACTAACAACAATAAAAAGAAAAAGATGATTACAATTTCTATAATAAAAAATGAAAATGCTAATTACCGTAATAAAAACATAAATTTGATTAAACAGTCCAGGGAATCCTGTAGTTGTAGCTGTAGATGAGCTATTGCTGTCTGCTCCCAACAACACCCTATAAATGGTAAAAGAAATCTCAATGAACACACAGACACACACACCAACACAAAAAAAATCACTCATAAAATTGGAAATCTAGTAAAAAGAACTGTATTTGAAATCTAGATTCCTAATAAAATTTGATAAAATGATGATTGCTCTCTCTCTCTGACTGTAAATTGGCTATCATATTGTATACTAAGAGGTATGACATTTAGATATGACAGGAAATATATCCTATAACTTTGTTACAAAAGTCAGCTCTGCTCAGACCTATATTATTTGTAATAGGAAGATGAACAGGGAGAAGAAACATACTTAAACAAAAAAGAAAGAATGAAAAAGCAAACAAAAAGCTATGAAATAAGCAACAAGTGATAAAGAAGTGTAAACAAATACAGGAATAATAAAAAAAAAGAAAAAGAAAAAAAATACTTAACTAAATCTATAGCTGTTTCTTCCTAAACACAGTTGATTTCACCGTCTGTTGTTCAATGGCGTTTGTGCTTTGCCTCTTGCTTGCATTGTACAGGGTGGCAATGGGTATGTTGAAGGCTTTGGCTGCGGGCTTGATACCCAGGTGACCGTCTTGTACTAAGTTCAGTGCCGTCTGTTTGAGGAAAATCGATTGGGTAATGACACTAAGGAGATAGTGTTGAGGTTTATTATGGATTCTAGTCTCATTTGTGTAAGCTTAATGTGAAAGGCTTTTCAATTTGTTCTGCATCTTGAATATTCTGTAATTACTGCTATGGTCACACTTGCTGAATAATAAATCATGTTCACTAGGAGTAGCTTATCAAATTCCATGGGTAAATGTTGCCTTTTCCTCCTTTAGAGTATAAACAATTAAAAATAAAAATAACAAACCAGACAAGCAATTCAAGATGACATTAAACAGAAACGGAATGCAGCTGTACTTGAGGGCAAATCATAAAGACATATCTTCACATAAGGGGACCGGGGAAAAATTATGGCAATAATCATAATAGAAACAAGTCATTACTCAATACAGAATCAGAGGACTAGACGGAAAACTTACAACGAGGTCCTGCTTTGCAAATTTCCGCACACTTCGAGGTGGCTCTGGACGTGTTGAGCGCGAAGTGGAAGCCCCCAGTGAAGAACCAGCTGTAGTGTAAATGCGACTTTGTGATCCACCTTCCGCTAAGCCAAGTAATATCATGCCTTCATCATCCTGGAAGACAAAATCAGTATTTCCATGACTCTGAAATATATATATCGGTAAAATAAAGAATCCTTCGACAAAAAACACAGCCAAAGTAATATGTCAAAATCAGTTTTGTTATCACCCCCTGAAAAGGTGTTTTGTCTGATTCAAAATCTTTTTGTTTCCATTCTCCTTGTGGCTGTGTTTCACGTTATAAGAATTCTTCTTTGTTATGGATCTCCAGGTACAATCCAGCCACCATTTACTCATGCATTATAATAAAATAATATGTATAAACCATGGAAATCTACATTCTCTATCCAAAATCAGAAGCAGGACAATACTCAACTCATACTACAAATCTAATTGTACCAATATTCGTCCTACAAATCTATATGAACTCTACTGGAACTCAAAATAATGATACTGTCCCCATTGTTACCAACTGAGGAAGATCATCTACTTCATTGCGATGAAATTATTCAAAGGAACATATCTATCTAATGTGCTACAACTTCTATGCAAACTCAAATACTTATCTACACAAGTCACATAGGAAAAAATCACTTATTCTTATTTTTATTTTAAAGTAAGGAGTGTAATTTGAAAAATCTGTATACTTAACCCAATGCGGACGGGGCACATAACGACCTAGCTGTCTTGATGTTGCATCATGTATGTTTTGACACTCTTCTTTTAGGCCTAATTGGTGCCATCATGTATGTCATGACACCCGTCCACAATGGATTAAGAACAAGATGAAACTATCAGGGAAATACCAGTGGAGAGCATACCCTTGGGTTCACAGTTTTAGGAAGACCAATGAACTACCTGTGAACTTGGCCTCTTTTACTACTTACAGCTGCAAGAATTATGCCGACAGATAGACAATTTCAGTAAGAGGTTGCCATCTCCTATACGAAATCCCATTGCAATCACTGAAGAATTGTCGAAGAAATTACAACCTTCAAAGTACTGACTGAGGAGATACACTACAAACAGAGGTTGATTTCATCTTACTATTGCAGCCTGGGAGGTTGCAGCATGCTGAGCAGTTCCTATATCTAACATAGTTGAGGCAGTGAGCTGCGTGCCGGCTATGTCTAACATGGCCGTAGCATCGTGCTGGGAAACGGCTAAATCTAACACGGAGGAAGAAGTCATTAGGCTGGTCACATTCTGTGTCCCTACGTCACCGCTCCTCTGAGTCACCTTAACAGCCTGGGATAGGGGGTCTTCCGCTACGATGGTGACCGTCTCAGCCTGGTTCGTGTCCTGCTCGTCGTCGTGCATGTCCATGTCCTCTTCGTGGATGATCACCTCCTCCTGCATGGGGATGAAGTGGGTCACGTTATTCTCATCGTCCTCCTGCTGTTGGAGGTCGACGACTTCCTGGTCCTCCGAGTCGCTCATGTCCGTGCCCGTTTCCAGCTTGATCTGGACCCTCTTGAGTGGCTGAACGTTGTCCTGCTGGGACAGGTTGCTGCGGTGACTCGTATCCAGGTCGACATCCTCGCACATCGCC
>NW_028234406.1:48443819-48448819 GCF_977035675.1 Penaeus japonicus
GCCTCTTGGAGATGTGTGGTGGAATGTTGGCAGAGGATGGTTGGCAGGAATGACTTTGTTGGCAGGGATTCGACAGTTGATTGGGAGAAAGACGGGAAAGATCGAGGAGTATTTACTCTTCCTATTTCGCTACGAGTCGACTCCGAGTTGCTTCCGTCGGGACGAAATCGCCCCCACCTATGCCGATACCAGTTTAAATATTATTTTTAACGGTTATTTTTTACAATATATTTGTAATTCTTGGAAAACAATATTCTGAAATGAATAGATATCAATGTCAGTTGTTAAGGTGATATAAGGACTAGGTAAATGTGAATACTTATAAATAGATCGGCAGTTCTAGAAAATCCACTATAAAGCGCCGAATCTAAATAAAATTTCACACAATTAAGTTTATCTAAAAAAACAGCAACAAAAAATCAATAACCATGAAACAACAACAAATGAAATACGATAACAGCTGACTATTCAATATATGAAATATCTGACATAAAAGTATATATATGAAAAATAAATAATTGTTACTATGTTACGAAAACCAAAGATGTAAACAAAACACTGTAGACCGTTTATACGCACAGACATATTGACACACACACACGCACACGATACATAAATAAATAAATAAATAAATATATATATACATATATATATATAAATATATATATATATAATAATATATATAAACATATATAAATTTTCATACATATAAATATATAATATATATATAAATTATATATAATTTTAAAATTAATAATACATATATATACATATTATATACATATATTATAACATAAATATCAAATATATATATAAAATAATTATATATAAATACATATATATACATATATAATTTCATATAATACATATATAATACATAAACCATACACAAAACATCACACACACACACACACACAAACACACACACACCAACAACTAAACAAATATAATATATATATAAAATTTAAATATATATATAATTATAAAATATATATAAAAATATATGGTGGTGGTGTGTGTGTGTATTATATATATATATTATAAATAATATATAAAATAAAAAATATAATATTAAAAAAAAAAAAAAATAAATTTAAAGAATTTTAAAAAAAAAAAAATATATTAATATAAATATATAATTTAATATTTTTTAAAATATAATTTATTATATATAAATATATAATATATATATATATATAATATTATATATAATAATTTAAAAAAATTAGATATTATATATTTAAAATATATATATATTTATTTATAATATAAATATAATATATATATATATATATAAAAAAATATTAATATATATATATATATAATATATATACTAATATATATATATATATATATAATAATATAATATATATAAATTAATATTTATAAATATATTTTACATATTATATATGTAACTTATTTTTATACATAAATTATAATAATATATATATATAAAATATATATTATATATAATAATATATATAAATATATATAAATATATATATATAAATATATAATTTTATAATAAATATAATATATTTAAAATATATATATATATAAATTATATATATTTTAATATATATTATATAATATATTAAAAAAACTATTCATATTAATATTTTTATATATATAAAATATATATATAAATATATATATATATATATATATATTATATATGTATAAAAATATTTATTATTTAATTATTATTTATAAAAAAATTTTTATAAATATATTATATAATATATTATAAATTATATCTATCTACTATCTACTATCTATATATATATATATAATTTTTATATATACATATATTATATATATAATATATATAATATTATTATATTTTAATATAAAATAAAATATATAATATATAAAATTTATATATAAATATAAATTTTATATATTTTTATATAATATAATTTTATATATTTATATATAAATATATATTTATATTTATATAAATAAAATATATAAAAGATATTATATATATATATAAAATATATATATATATAATAAAAATATATGTTAAATAAAATAAATAAATTTAAATAAAATATATTTTAAATATAAATATAATTTAATATATAAATATTATTATAATATATACTATTTATATAAATGATCTATTTATATAAAATAAATTATTTATATATAAATATTATTTAAATTATTTTTTTTATATATAATATAATATAAATTTTTAAATATATAATTTATATATAATATTTTATATATATATATTATATATATTATTATATATAATTTTATATATAATTTATATATATATATATTTTATATATAATATATTTATTAGATATTATATAAAATATTTATAAAATATTTATATATATAAAATAAAATTTAAAAAGTTTTATTTTATATATAATATATATTTACAAAAAAATTTTATAATTTTAAAATTTTAATATTTTTTTTATATATTATATATATATATTATTATAATATAATATATATAATAAATGTAATATATATATATATATTTAGAATATAATATATATAAATATATATTTTTTATAAATATTAAATATATTATAATATATATATAATATTTATATATATATATAAAATATATATATATATATTTTATTTTTTTATATATATATATTATATATATATATAATATATATAATATATTATATAATACATATATATATATATTATATATAATTAATAATTTATAAATATAGAATATATAATATAATAATATATATAATTATATATATTTTATAATATATATATATAAATAAATATAATAATATATATATATATTATTTAATTTTAATAAATATAAATATATATAAAATATATATAATAATATAAATATAAAATATATTATATAAAAAATTATATTAATATATATATAAAAAAGATATATATATATATATATAATTTTTATATAAATATATATATATATATATAGATATAATATATATATATATATATATATAAAAAATATATCGCGCGTTGTGTGTTGTGTGTTTGTGTTGTGTGTGTGTGTGTTGTGTGTGTTGTGTGTTTTTAAGTTGTGTTTTTTGTATAGGTTTAGGTTGTATTTGTGTATGTTGTATGTGGTGTATGATGGTATGTTTGTAATGTTTGTATGTGGTTATGTTTGGATTGTTGGTTTGTGTAGTTTTGGATTGGGTGTTATGTTTAGTATATGTGTATGTAAGTATAATGTATGTATATGGGTGTATATTTGTGTTATATGTGTGTATATGTGTTTGTGTATAGGTGTATTATATGGGTGTATAGTGTGGTATATGTGTGTGTGTATATGTTTTTGTATATTTGTGTATATTGGTGTATATTGTTGGTAGATATATATATGGTGTGTGTATATATATTTTTGTTATAGTTGTGTATATCTAAATATATGTGTGTGTATATATATGTGTGTTATTTATATTGTGGTAGATAGGGTTTAATATTGTGTGTGTATATGTTGTGTGTATATGTTGTGTGTATATAGTTTTATATCTTGTTGAGTAATATATGTTATTTGTGGTGGTTTATGTGTGTTTACTGATTGTGTGTTTGTATTAGTATAGGTGTTGGTGTGTGTGGTTGTGTGTTGTGTTGGTTTTTGTGGTGTGTGTGCATGGTGTTTTGTATGTTTGTGTTGTGGATGATAAGTTGTAAGGTATGTATAGTAGGGTATTATTATGTGTGTTATGGGTATTAATATGGTTTATGTGTATATGTATTATAGTTGTACGTCTTTATGTGTAATTTACTTTCTCTAAGATGGCGTGATTCATCTATGATAGTGATACTTGTGTCATCCTCTGAATTAGACACAACATAGATAGTTATTTAACTGTATGTGTATGTGTGAGTTTGTGGATTTGATATTTTGTTGAGAGTTGATTGAGATTGATGAAGTGAAGATGTGAGAGTGAGTGTGTGTGTTTGTTTGTATTGTTTTTTTTTGTAGTGAGTGTAAGTTTGTATTGTGTATGGTTTTTTGTATGAGTATGAAATGGTGTGAATGTGTATGAATATGTTGTTATTATGAGTAAGTAAATGTAGAAGTCCTATAAGTGTGTTGTGTGTGAGTGTTGTTAGTTAGTGTTGAGGTGTGAGTGTGTGTGTGTATGTGATGATGTGTGTGTGATTGTGTGTGTGTTGGTTGTGTGTGAGTAGGTGTTGTGTGTGGAGCGAGTGATATGTTTGTGAGTGTGTATGTTTGTGTGCGTGTATGTGTGTGTGTATGGGTTTGTATCTATATAACATAACTTTACGTGAAATGGAAAGCCATATCTCGATAAATTCCAATTGGATCCAAGAGGAAAATATTCCTCTTCGTAGCTAATAAGATTTTGGGGTGACGACGTCTTTGGTTTTTATTCGCCCTTGCCTCTGTAAATAATTCATTCAATATCTTGTTCAACACTTCTTTCCAAAATACGAAAGAAAACAAGCGGAGAGAAATTCAAAATAATCAATCATATTTCCACGGACTCTCTTCATCTAAGAGTGCTCTCCGTCATGACAATTAATGTAAAAAAATGAAGAAAGATGAAAAAAAAAGAAAGAAAAACATTTGAACATGTGAACCACCATCTCGAAGGTTCAATTCCCCAAGTCTTCTACTCCCTATTTCTCGGTCTTCCATCCCTCTCAATCCCTCCCATCCACATTCTCCATTCCGATCCCAATCCCTAATCCCGTTCTACACGAAAGAGAGGACAGATAAGGCTAGATTTAAGGAGAGAGGGCGGAGTAAAGTAGCGAGGTTGGGAGTTGAAAGGGAGTGGAAGAGACACGAACGAAAACAACTCCAAAGCTTACCCAGAGTGCTTCAAATCCCTCTTTTCGAAGCCTTGGGAAGAATCTCACGCCTCTTGGAGATGTGCGTTGGAATGTTGGCAAGATGGTTGCAGGAAGACTTTGTTGGCGGGGATTCGACGTTGAGTGGAGAAAGACGGAAAGTTCGGGAGTAATTTACTCTGCCTATTTCAGCTGCAGTCCCGACT
>NW_028234406.1:48456319-48468819 GCF_977035675.1 Penaeus japonicus
GGATCAGAACATAAATTGTCTTAATTAAAACAATTTAGATCTGTTTGTGTGTACCGCTATTGTTGAAGCTTAATTATATTTATTTCGACAAAACAACAATAAAAAAATATATATATACTGGTCGACTGTTCCAAATAAACAATTAGCGTGTTCAATCTGTATTTCAGTCAGACATTTTACATTTGACGCATAAAATACGAAAATATCCATTCTAATATGACACGAATCCACAAGATAATGAATACCACCAAGAAGATAAATCATTACCGTAATTTTCGTTCATAATTCATATATAGTTGACGTTAGAAAAACAAGGTGCCTTTTGTTGATGTGTGATTAATAACAGATTATCTTTAATAGAAGTCTTAATACCACCTGTTCTTCGCACTTACCGAAGCTTTGGATAATAATTGTGACATAAAAAGAGTTACAGCAAATTATGAATAGTGCTCTTTGTACAAGCTCGACGTATGGATGTACATGTGTGTGTGTGTGTGTGTGTTTGTGTGTGTGTTTGTGTGTGTGTATGTGTGTGTTTCTGTGTGTGCGTGTGTGTGTGTTTGTGTGTGTGTGTGTGTGTGTGTGTGTGTGTGTGTGTGTGTCTGTATGTGTTTGTGCCTGCGTAGACACAATGTGTCTCATGTACACATATATTCATATTTTTACACACACACACACACACACACACACACACACACACACACACAAAAAAAAAAAAAAAAAAAAAAAAAAAAAAAAAAAACTAATCTACGTATATTCAACCATTACAAATGATCCCAACAAACACACAATCTTCATTTACATCACAAGAACTAAACAAAAAGACCAAAAAAGAAATAAATAAAAGCACTATTATAGATGCGCATTTGTTTATTCACGTCTTTGGATTTACAGTCTGTAATTTCCCGACCACATAACATGTTCTCTGTAATAACCATGCCCATAACTTAGCTTTGCGTTGTTATAAATTCGCATTTTTTATGCCTGTGATTACAGCTGTTGCCAGCAAACGACAGGAAATTGATTATCACTTTGTGGATTTCGAATAACGTTTACTTTATGGTGTTTTGGATAAGCGGTTCTGGTAACACTGCTTCTCCTTCGAGGATTTTCGCGCCAAAATATGGAAATATGGAACCAACTCTTTATCTAATATGAGGATTTATCTATCTAATTTTCTTTTGGTTTATGGAGTTAATTCCCCAAGCTCTTATTGTTTGTACTAGATAATGTAATCTCAAAGGGAATATTAATTCCGGAAACCCCGCCTTTTACCGCTGATGCAAAATATTCTCCCGCTTTGTAGCGCATATCATTAGTCTCTTGTTAATGATAATGAATGCTAATGTGAATAGAATTAGCGCCGTTAAAAGCATCAAGCGAAAAAGAGTCATTTATATGTTTTTATCATGTGAGCGAACGTATTTTTTGATACGGGAAATACCGTTTATTGTTGAGAATGATACTCACACATCCACACACACACACACACACACACACAAACACACGCACACACACAAACACAAAGAAACACACAGAAACACACACAAACACACATACACACACACAAAGAAACAAACACACACACACAAAGACACACACACACACACAAAGAAACACACAGGAACACACACATACACAAACACACACACACAAAGAAACACACACACACACAAAGAAACACACACACACACACACACACACGCAAAGAGAGGATCTGATATCATATTTTAAGAAAGACATTTTTTCCTTGTGTTATATTTAGTCAAACCCAACAAACCAGATTTAGGATATCCCCTAAACTCCTAAAGGACAGCGGGAAAATAACCTTTGGGTATAAACTGGTCTTAATTAATCTGTCATGACGCGAAAGGACTAACCTGCGAAATAAATGATATATTGCTCATGCGCGCGCCATGTTTACGGAGATACAACAGATAAACATTTTACGCTCGTGTCCCCCGAATTTCGCCAGCTGAGCGAAGCCTTCGGAAATGTATCGTTTTAGATGAATGGAAGTCTTCTGTGTGATTTATTTATCATTTGATGTTAAGTTCTGGTTGAAGACATTCTCGAAAATATTGAGTAGGTGTGGACTCTTTGGAAGAGGAGGAAGAGGAAGAGGAAGAGGAAGAGGAAGAAGAAGAGGAGGAGGAGGAGGAGGAGGAAGCGGAAGAGGGGGAGGAGGAGGAGGAGGAAGAAAATATTTAATAGGTGTGGACTCCTTGGAAGAGGAGGAGGAGGAGGAGGAGGAAAAAGAAGAAGAGGAATATGATGAAGAGAGGATGAGGAAGCGGAAGAGGAGGAGGAGGAGGAGGAGGAGGAGGAAGAAGATGAGAATATTTAGCATGTGTAGACTCCTTGGCTTTTGAAATCGTCGGGTCACATAATTCTCAAGGTTAGGTTAGCAGTCCCGTCATTTATCTCGTGGACTGAGCCCTACATTATACAGTTGGTGTGGTCTCACTTATTCAGCGGCATGTACGCGAAATATCTGATATTTTCACACACACACACATAAACATACACACACACATACACACACACACACGCTCTCACACACACACACACACACGTACACAAACATACACACACACACACACGCTCTCTCTCTCACACACACACACACGCACACAAACACACACACGCACAAAGACACACACACATACACACAGACACACACACACACACACACACAAATACACACACATACACGCACACATTTTAACTTTATTGCTATTACACATTCCACACAGAACAAAGGATAAGTCACTATCCATAATTCATGCATGAGAAGATTTATCATATGCTCGTAATCCCTCGATTGAAAGAATAACTGATCAATAAACAAGGGCAATAAACAGTAAACAATAGACTGGATATAAATTGATCCACGAAAAGACCGCGGGAAAATATTCAAATCAATCACGAGTTAATTCATTTATATCTTAAAAAGAATGGGGTATTGGTGAAATATTTTATTATGTGTGTGACATCTGTACCTGAATTCATATCACTCTGTCTAACTTATGTATCTATACACACACACATATACTTACATACATACATACATACATACATACATACATACATACACACACACACACACACAGCAAGAGAGAGAGAGAGAGAGAGAGAGAGAGAGAGAGAGAGAGAGAGAGAGAGAGAGAGAGAGAGAGAGAGAGAGAGAGAGAGAGATAGATAGATAGATAGATAGAGAGAGAGAGAGAGAGAGAGAGAGAGAGAGAGAGAGAGAGAGAGATAGCGTGAGCGAGAGCGAGAGAGAAAGAGAGAGAGCGAGAGAGAGAGAGAGAGAGAGAGAGAGAGAGAGAGAGAGAGAGAGAGAGAGAGAGAGAGAGAGAGAGAGAGAGAGAGAGAGAGAGAGAGAGAGAGAGAGAGAGAGAGAGAGAGAGAGAGAGAGAGAGAGAGAGAGAGAGAGGGATAGCGTGAGCGAGAGCAAGAAAGAGAGTTCAAGAGCGAGAGAGCTAGAGATAGCGTGAGAGAGAGAGAAAGCGAGAGAGAGAGAGCAAGAGACAGCGTAAGCGAGAGAGAAAACGAGAGAGCAAGAACAAGAGAACAAGAAAGAGAGAGAGAGCAAGAAAGAGAGAGAGAAAGAGAGAGAGAGCGAGGGGGTGGGGGGGTGGGGGGGGGGGGGGGGGGGGGGGGGGGGGTGTTGGGGGGGTGGGGGGGGGGGAGGGGGGGGGGGGGGGTGGGGAGGGGGGGGGGGGGGGTTCTCCCCGAAATCATCTCCTTGGCAAAAGCTCATTAAAGAGTTCATTAGCCCGATCGAGAATAATCGGTGAGCAAAAGGAAAGGAAGTTTAGTGTCGCTCCGAGATCATAGGAAAAGAGGGAGGCGGGAAGAACGTAGCGAAAGGCAGGCGACACGGCGTGCGGGGCGGTGAATGCAGGGGCGTCTGGGAAGGGACGGACGGGCGGTTGTGCAAAGAAGATCTGTCTTATCAACTGCTGTCCTTGAGAACTTATACAATTATATATTAAACATAATCAATAAATAAAAATCTTTAATAACAAAATAAAAAAAATTACTTCTAATAATTAATAACTATTAAAAAGATTCGTCTATCAAAAATATTAAAAATAAAACACAATTCTGTGCTAATATATCAAATTACAAAAGACAACGGTACTTAATCAATACATTATAAAATGTTATAAAAAATCTTATATATATTAAATACATATCAGTAATATTAAAAAACATATCGAAATTAATTAAAAAAAAATAAATCAATAGTCTTCCCAAATATATCAATCAATGTCCTTTAATAATTTAAATAAAATAATACATTAAATAATATAACACAAAAATTAAAAGTATAACATTATATTAATAAATTATATTTGAATGCAAACTCTTTTTAATTATAAAAAATTTGTCCTAAATCTATGGAAAAGAATTTATTCAAATGATCTCTTATTAAAAACGAAATACTATCAAATTAATAAAATCAGAGTCGTAACGTCTTTAATTAATATTAAATTGCTGTACTAAATTAATAAAATAACTAAATAAACACAGGCCCTGGCGGATTAAATATATTTTAATAAATCTTAGCGGCCATCCTTTATCATTAAAAAGATATAAATGTAGAAATACAATATGATTAGACAGACACCCACATTGCCAGTAAGGTAATTAATAGGTCAAAGATATCTGTCTTCCCTGGTCTTAATTAAGTTTATTAATTGACTGGCTGTATCTCTCTTAAATATTATATTACACGTTACATATAATTATAAAAAGAGCAGTCTGAATCTGTAGTAAAGCTAAAAAACTTTTTTATTTTTTTTTTTCCCGCTCTTTTTTGTTTTTTTTTTTCGTTGCTATTACTGGGTGGAAGAAGGAGGGAGGAGGAAGAGGAAGATGAAGAGGAGGAGGAAGAGGAGGAGGAGGAAGAGGAGGAGGAGGAGGAGGAGGAGGAGGAAGAGGAGGAGGAGGAGGAGGAGGAGGAAGAGGAGGAGGAGGAAGAGGAAGAGGAAGAGGAGGAGGAAGAGGAAGAGGAGGAGGAGGAGGAGGAGGAGAAAGAGTAAGAGGAAGAGGAGGAGGTAGAGGAAGAGGAGGAGGAAGAGGAGGAGGAGGAGGAGGAGGTGGGGGTGGAGGAGGAAGAGAAGAAGGAAGAGGAGGAAGAGGAAGAGTAGGAGGAGAAGGAGGAAGATGAAGAGGAGGAGAAAGAGTAAGAGGAGAAGTAAGAGGAAGAGGAGGAGGAGTAGGATGAAGAGGATAAGGAAGAAGAGGAAGAGGATGATGATGATGAAGAGGAGGAGGAGGAAGAGGGAGAGGATGATGAGGAGGAGGAGGAAGAGGATGATGATGATGATGAAGAGGAGGAGGAAGAAGAGGAAGAGGATTAGAATTAGAAGTTGGTGGCGGTGAAGGGGAAGGAATAGGAAGAGATGGAGGACGAGGAGATGATGGAGGAGAAGAAAGAGGGGGAGGAGGAGAGGGAGGAAGAGGAGGAGAGGGAGGAAATGGAGGAGACGGAGAAAGAGGAGAAGGGCGAGAAGGAAAAGGAAGAGGAGAAGGAGGAACAGAAGAAGTTAGGAAGTAGAAGAAAATCAAGTCGAAGAAAAAGTGAAGAAGAAGAAGAAGAAGATGAAGAAGATGGAAAAGGGAGAGAAGAAGACGAAGAAGAAGAAGAAGAAGGTGAAGACGAAGAAGACGACGACGAAGAAGAGGAAGAAGGTGAAGAAGAAGAAAACGAAGAAGAAGAAGGAGAAGAAGAAGAAGAAGAGAAAGAAGAAGAGGAGGAAGAGGAGGAAGAAGAAGAAGAGGAAAAAGAAGAAGAAAAAGAAGAGAAAGAAGAAGAGGGAAAAAAAGAAGAAGAAGAAGAGGAAGAAGAAGAAGAGAAAGAAGAAGACGAAGAGGAAGAGGAAGAAGAAGAGGAAAAAGACGAAGAAGAAGAAGAATAGAAATTAGGAAATATACGTTAGGACTCTTAGACGGACGAAAGAGGACGAAGGGGAGAGCGAGGGAAATACGGTAGATGATGTCGAAGATGATATCAACAAATAAAATAGAATTACTGCTAAAATACCATTCTGAAAAAAGACTATGGAATCCACCTCAAGAAAACACGATTCTGAAATGAGAATCAAGAGCCAAAATAAAGTCGACGATTCATATGCCTTTAAAACAACAAACGTAAACAGTTTGAAAGAAAAAAAATAAAAACCGTCAGCTAATTATTTGAATTTGAAAAGAATACTGTTAATATCAACATGAGCTATCAACTGCAAGTTTCCAGACCCAATCAACATATGCAACAGAGCATATCATTAGCATTGTTAATTATCTTAATGGGAAATATAACTTTTCATTTTATTTTTGCCCTTTGTTTTTTAGCTTTCATGGCAGAATTTAGTGATTTCCCAATGGAGACGCTAATAGTTGTATGCAAATTTTATCAAGTAATTGAAGAAGCTCCAAGCTATGTTAAGATACCCGAGTACAGAATTCACCAGCGGATTCCATTTGTATAATGAGTCTTCGGGCAAAGGTCATGAAAGTTAATGAATGAGAATGAATAATTCCGTACGACGAATCATTATTTTTCTCCCTTCGATTATGCAGTCTTGATCAGAAATCCATATGAATAGTTTCATCTACAGCATAATCATTTTTTGGACGAGTCTCCTCCGCTCTCTTCACATCGACTAAAAAGCTGTTCCCTCGAAAGGTCCTTCGCCACGCAGCTCGTTCTTCATCTTACTCTTGGTTTTCCCGCCTCTTCCTCGGCGCTCGTTTCTCCAACATTCCACGTCCCAAATCCTCCTTCTCCCGTCCCATTATGTACTCGCAAAGTCTCATCCTTCGCCTCCTTCGTGTTTCTCGACGTTTGAATAACCTTCGCAGTGCCTCTGATGTCCTCCTTTTTGCCATTGGAAACATCCATCGCAACGACTTTTTTTTTCTCAGCCGCGTCGGAAACACTCAGCGCTTCGGGTTTTCGTTTGCTGTGTGGAAAGACCTATTAAACTATAGCAGTTAAAACCGCAACAAAGTTAGTTTCCAATATGTAAAGTCTTATGACCCTAGCTCTTGGCGCCTCTAAAGCCCCTTAATATACTAAGCTAAAATCTTTTGCTATATCTCTCTTACCTTCAAATACATTTCTTTCTTTCTTCTTTCTTATAGGTAGAGGTTCCATCCCAAACAAAATTGCTAACCAGACTACAGCCATTTAAAAAAAACTCTCTTTTAATTAACTCACCCAGAATTGCCTTTTCACAATCATACATAACTGTGTATAACTGACCCTTATACACTTACATAATCGAAACTTCAATTAATTCCCCTTTCCTCTTGATATTATCCTTTTCCATTCACATATCTCCTAACATAATGAAATAGAACTCCTAGAACATTTTTCTAAACACTACAGACAAACGCGATGTTAGTTATATATCCCCCTCCCCCAGACATACTTACGGTTATAAGCTTCATCAATCCACAGACTTACACTTAGATGTCTTATTAATTTACACGTGACTTATGTATGTGTAAATACTGACATATTTCCTTAAGATAATCTCTTCTCTGATGGATAGGCGGTAAATAGTCTTCACTAATGATGAATTACTAAAACTCCTGTGAGGATACATATAAGTATTCATCATGATGATTCTTATCATTGTTATTGTTATCATTATTATCATAACTTATTATCATAATCATTGTTATAATTTCTATCAGTATTATCGTTATTACCATTTTCGTTATTGCTAATTTCATTATAATCATATTTGCTATCATTAGTATCATTAGTATTGGTACCATTTTTATTATCATCGTCGTTATCATTGTTTTTGTTATCATCATTTTCATTGTTATTATCCTCATTATATTTGTTATCATGGTCATTATTCTCATAATTATTGTCATTATCATTACTATTATCATCATCACCATCATCAGCATTACTGTCATCATTATCATCATCTATATCATTACTATTATCATTGTTCTCATCATTAGTATCCTTTTCCTTAATAAAATCATATAACTATCATTATGATCACATTTCCATAATAACTGTTATCATTATCCTCATCATTCATCACTATAATAATTACCATTATCTATAACCTCATTATCATTCGCATCACCATCATCATTCCTATTATCACCATCATTATCCTCAATCCTAACCGATTAAAGATAAAAAATCCATCAATAAAATCGGATAAAATCAATGAAATAGGAAATTTCTCGTCCAAGCAAAGAATCACAAAGCGAATGTTTACAAATCTGTAGACAATATCGGATTGAGTGAAAACAAAAGATTTTTCGAAGTGTTTTTTTTTTCGAGTTGTTTATTTCTTTTTATTTATTTATTATTTTTTCCTCTCTCTCTCTCTCTCTCTCCATCCCCTGTCTCCCTCTCTCTCCCCCTCCCCCTCCCTCTTCCCTCCCCTCCCCTCCATCCCCTGCCTCCCTCTCTCCCCCCCCCTCCCCTTTCCTCCTCTACCCTCCATCCCCTCCCCTTCCCCTCCATCCCCTGCCTCCCTCTCTCCCCCCTCCTCACCCCTCCATCCCCTGTCTCCCTCTCTCTCCCCCTCCCCTTCCATCCCCTGTCTCCCTCTTTCTCTTCCCCTCCCCTTCCCTCACCTCCCCTCCATCCCCTGCCTCCCTCTCTCCCCCCTCCTCACCCCTCCATCCCCTGTCTCCCTCTCTCTCCCCCTCCCCTTCCATCCCCTGTCTCCCTCTTTCTCTCCCCCTCCCCTTCCCTCACCTCCCCTCCATCCCCTGCCTCCCCCTCCCCTTCCCCTCCATCCCCTGCCTCTCTCTCCCCCCCTCCCCTTTCCTCCTCTAACCTCCATCCCCTGCCTCCCCCCTCCCCCTCCCCCTGCCTCCCTCCCTCTCCTCCCTCCCCCTCCCCCTTCCTCCCTATCTCTCCTCCTCCCCCTTCCTCCCCCTCCCCTCCATCCCCTGCTTCCCTCTCCCCTCCATCCCCTGCCTCCCCCCTCCCCCCCTCCCCCCCTCCCTTCCCTGGCCCGAATTTCACTCCTGTTTGCGGCGCCGAGTTTCCCTCAACGACTTAAGCGTTTCTTGAGTGTGTGGGGGTTTGGGGCGAGGGGGAGGGGGAGGGGGAGGGGTAAGAAGGGGAAGGAGAACTAGCGAGGGGAAGGGGATGAGGGGGAGAAGGAGGGGGGGGAAAGGGGGCGGGTAGGGGAGGGGAGGAGGGGATGGAGGGAGGGGGCAAGAGGGCGGGTAGGGGGAGGGGATGGAGGGGAGTAGGGGGAGGGGATAAGGGGGGATGCAGAGGAGGAATCGAGGGGGAGGGGGGAATAGGAGGGTGGGGGGGGGATTCGCCGCGTCGAGTCTATTGCACAGTGAACACGATTTATTGGCAAATTTGCGACAAACTTTGGAAGATATATATGCTGACTCGCCCCCTCCCTCTTATCCCCCTCCCCCCCCATCCAATCCTCCTCACCCCCTTCCTCCCCGCACCCTCCTCACCCTCCTTACCCCCCCCCCCCCTCCTCGTTGGTTCGATGGAAAGTTTATCTTCTTTTTTTTCCGTTTCCCGTTTATTTCTATTCTTCAAAGGAGGGCTGGGGGTCTGTGGGGGGTGAGTAGGGGGGGAGGGGCGGTGGGTGATAAAGGGGGGAGGGGGGCTAGGGGGAGGGGTTGAAAGGCAATGGAGGGGCAGGAAAACGATGATGCAAGTGTGATGGAAAAGTTGGGTCGCTGATGATGATGTGTTGGATTTATGGGGCCGAGTGGGAAGCCGTCTGTTCGCTTATCGATCGGTTTATATATGTGTGTGTGTAGGTATGCGATATATATATATATATATATATATATATATATATATATATATATATATATATATATATATATATATGTGTGTGTGTGTGTGTGAAAATTTGAGAGTCACGATGTGGATGTATTGTGTGTGTATGTATACATACACATACACACAAACACACACAACACAACACAACACACACACACATCCACACACACACATATATATATATATATTATATATATATATATATATATATATATATATATATATATATATATATAGAGAGAGAGAGAGAGAGAGAGGAAGGAGAGGGAGGGATGAGGTAGAGGGAGGAGGTAGGGGAGATGCTAGATGAGGATTGATAGAGACGATTAATGGAGGAGAAGAAGAGAAGTGAGAGAGAGAGTATTGAGTGAGTGAGAATCTAGTTGACAGAGAACGGGAAGAGGGAGGGAAGGGAGGGAGAGAGGAGGAGAGATGAGGGAGAGAGGGATAGGGGGAGAGAGGCAACGGGGGAGGAGAGGTAGGAAATGAGAGAGAGAGAGAGAGAGAGAGAGAGAGAGAGAGAGAGAGAGAAAGAGAGAGAGAAAGAGAGAGATAGAGATAAATAGATAGATAAATTAGATTATATATATATGTGTATGTTAGCGTGTAGCGTATATTCGTGTGTATGTACGTGAACAGGTAGACATCTGCACACACAAGCACACACATCAATGAGCGTGCATGCCTCTCTGTATGTTTCTCTGTGTGCATTCAATACTCCTGTTTACTTACTTGTATTCTGCTCAAATATCCTGTTGGAGACCCGCGAGATCTTTGGATTTCGGTTTATTTGCATCCCATATTTACCTTGGCTAATTATGAATAAATAAATTGATTTTCAAAACTAACAAACTAACCTGTCTTTTTTTTCAAACTTCGAAGTTACAACTCTATGGAGATCCCTGTGTTTCATTTTGGTTTGTAAGTTTTTCTTTATCAATCGTACTCTCTTGTTCTGTTCTCATGTATTCACTTATTTTTATGCTACACTTTTCATCATTATTTCACAACATCATTTTTTCCCAGATGAATACCAGACTCTACACACTTATGACAACGTAATTTATCCGAAAACTCAAACCCTTAATTACTCTCTGTGTTTCTTTATGTAAATGAAACACTGAGTAATAATGAAACATTATATTAAAGGTTGAAAAAATATGATGAAAATGATATGCGGTAATGACGTGAATGTGTTGCAATACGGTGCAAAAATCTTGCATTATGGAATCATCAATTTCAATTATGTTTTCTAATTTCAGTTCTCGCTAAATTACTTAAAATCAACCATACATTTTTATTTGTATATCTTCAATCCTTATTTTCACCTATTTACTTAAAGTCTCATTCACTCATTGTAAATTGTTGCAAAAGTCTTGCATTATGGAACCATCAATTTCATTTGTTCCTTTTTCAATTTCAGTTCTCGCTAAATTACTTAAAATCAACCATACATTTTCATTTGTATATCTTCAATCCTTATTTTCACCTATTTACTTAAAGTCTCATTTACTCATTCAATCGTTTTTCTTCATTCGTACATATTTTCAACCGTTATTCTCACCTTTTTACTCTAACTTGTGACGTGAATGAGAATGAATAATGTCACAGTGGGAGATGTAGATTTTCCATATCAATATTGCTATATATTCTTGCATAGCGGAATAATTTTCTCTTATTCAAACATTTATCTGCCTTTGTCCCAATCGACTCTGCTTGCTCTCATATGCAACATATATATGCATGCCCCTTGTGATAATTCAGTAAACCTGTATTACTATTATTTCATACAATAAAAACGGAAACTCGAATAACTATATTTTTCCTATGCTCATACAATAGACACGACCTATTGTATTTACCAGATAATAACACACAGAAACTCGAACCCCCTAATCTTCGAGGGACAAACATCAAACAAACATAGTATTTAGCAGTACCTTCTTCTACACAGGACACAGCATTCCACACAGCATTCCACACAGCATTCGTCCTCCGGCCACACAGCTTCCCTAAACAGCAACAACTTCCACACATCCTACGCAGGACACAGAGAAACTCGTACCATCCTTGTAATCAGACACAGCATACCCACTCAACGAGGACGCATGTCGTACTCAACCACATATGTAGTCAACATAGATCACAGAAATGTATGAGTGGGTAGCAGGGTTCCGTCGCCATGTGGTCTGATCAGCTGATGTGGCCTTTGATGTGATGTAACTTGGCCAATATCAGACTGAACCATTAATGTCCATTTTCCTGATTACAGCCTTTGTGTGTATGGTGCTATTTGGGATAATAGAGACAACTGATACTGTACTATTCTGGTTATGTAAGATGTCGCTTGGTGTCTGTAACCCTTGTGTTTATCTATGCTTGTGTCTGTCTTTATTTTTGTATTTCTATCCCTCTATTTATCCTTTGGTTATCAGGCTTTGTATCCATCTATTCTTATCTATCGATGTGTCAGTCTAATCTTGTGTATCTATCTATCACTCCATGCCTCCATCAGTGATAATCTATTTTCTTTGTATATATATTTACGTGACATATTCTGTCGATATATCCTTAGCAAACTCTGTGTTTTAACTTCCTAACACATACGAGCCTTTGTGTATATACTGTATATCCTTGTACGTTTCTGTCTGTGTATGTGTGTATCAACCATAAT
>NW_028234406.1:48478819-48481319 GCF_977035675.1 Penaeus japonicus
CGGGCTCGTGATATGGTACCTTCATATTATTACGGGCATTACTTAGTCTATTTCAAAGCTAAAGAACATCAGTTTTTTTATATGCTTGATAAAACACGATACAAATGCATTATCATCCATTATGTGTACATTGTATATTTATGATAGTTATTCCATTTACTAATTGTATGTAAAAGAGTAACAGGAATGAAATTTCTGAATTTTAATTTCTTTTTATCCCATTCCCTTCTTTCTCTAACTTCTCTCTCTTCCCCATTATCACCTCTTTACCCTCCCCCCCTTCCCTTTCCAACCCCTTCACTTCCCTTCTCCATCCATATCCTTTCATCCTTCTCCTTATCCCTCCCCTATCCTCCCCATCTCCTCTTCCCTCATTCTACCCTCTTCCTTATCCCTTCCCCTCCCTATCCCTATCCCTATCCCTCTCCTCCTCTCCCTCCTTCAATCTTTCCCACTATCCTTCCCTCTCCCATAAACCACTCTCATCCATCTCCCTCCCCTTTCTTCCCTTCCCTCCTCCTTCCACCCCCCTTCTCTCCTCCTTCCACCCCCCTTCCCTCCTCCTTCCACCCCCCCTTCCCTCCTCCTTCCACCCACCCCCCTTCCCTCCTCCTTCCACCCACCCCCCTTCCTTCCTCCTTCCACCACCACCCCTTCCCTCCTCCTTCCACCCCCCTTCCACCCTTCCACCCTTCCCCCTCCCCCCACCTCCCTCATAGACGGAACCCTCTCCTCCCAGAACGAACTTTCGCAAGACAGCATCTAACACATTATCCGCAGAAGCATCTGTTATAACTAGAGGACTTTGCTGGTATGCATATTAAGCGAGGTTTCGCCGCATCTGCCCTTATGCGCCAAGGGGGCGGGGCGGCTAAATTATCTAATTGTTTACTGTTAGTAGAAAGTTATTCACTTGTGGAGAGATAGAGGAAGAGAGAGAGAGAGAGAGAGTAAGAGTGAGTGTTTACTGTTAGTAGAAAATTATTCACTTGTGGAGAGATAGAGGAAGAAAGAGAGAGAGAGAGAGAGAGAGAGAGAGAGAGAGAGAGAGAGAGAGAGAGAGAGAGAGAGAGAGAGAGAGAGAGAGAGAGAGAGAGAGAGAGAGAGAGTGAGAGAGAGATAGATAGATAGATCGATAGAGAGAGGGTGAGAGGGAGAAAGAGAGAAACAAGTAAATAAAGAGATGGGCTAACACATAGACAGAAATAAACGAGAGAGAGAGAGAGAGAGAGAGAGAGAGAGAGAGAGAGAGAGAGAGAGAGAGAGAGAGAGAGAGAGAGAGAGAGAGAGAGAGAGAGAGAGAGAGAGTGTGTGTAAGAGTGAGTGTGAGAGCGAAATTGAGAGAGTGAGAATGAGAGTGAGAGTGAGAGAGAGATAGATAGATAGATCGATAGAAAGAGGGAAAGTGAGAGGGAGAAAGAGAGAAACAAGTAAATAAAGAGATGGACTGACACATAGACAGAATTAAAAGAAAGTGAAGACAATAGATATATAAATCGATAGATAGAGAGGTGGATATAGCAGTAGATAGATGGATAAAGAGGCATGCGGTTTGGAAGATGCAGATGCATACATAAAGCAACTGAAAAAACGCAAGAGAAGGACAAATTAAATATTATCATCCGATTTATCATATACTATAGAAGAACACACACACACACACACACACACACACACACACACACACACACATACATACACACACACACACACACACACACACACACACACACACACACACACACACATATATATATATATATATATATATATATATATATATATATATATATATATATATATATATACACATATGTGTACACACACACACACACACACACACACACACACCGAGTATATATATATATATATAAGTATGTGTGTGTGTGTAATTTGTCGTTCTCTTGCGTTTTTTCAATTGCTTTATGTACACAAATATACATACATATATATATATATATATATATATATATATATATATATATATATATATATATATGTATGTATGTATGTATGTATAAAAAACACACATCTACTGAAGACATAACTCACACCCAGTGAGGACACCGAGCAAGGTGAAAGACCTGTGTTACCCCCAAAAAATAAAACAAAAGATAAACGCCTCACAGAACAGCTGATTCTCCCGCCTTGATTGCAAAATGATCAGATTACAAGATCAAGGATACGGAAGTCCCTCTCCTGATTATGCCGAAGGGTGCCAGTCTAACCTTCTAATACTATTATCCACCTAGGTATAATTATCCAACAGGTGGAATTACGTTCTTTGTCTCCGCTGAAAAATGGAGCCTGGGGGAAGAACTTTCAAAAAGAAAGAGAGAGAGAGAAAAAGCGATTATCGTACCTCTGGCAACGGAGGTGTTGCTCCTGGGCAGGTTGGTCATTTGTTTTGAGAATCCGTTTAATTTTTTTATTTTTTTATTCTAATTTCTTTTAGGTCTATCTCATTGGGTGGAGGAGGAATATTTCACAGTTAATTGTA
>NW_028234406.1:48489270-48491770 GCF_977035675.1 Penaeus japonicus
AGCACACATATCGATGAGTTTGCATGCCGCCCTGGTATGTTTCCTCTGAGTGCATTCATACTCCTTTTTACTTACTTGTATTCTTGACCGAAATTCCTGTTGGAGACCCGCGCGATCTTTGGGATTTCGGTTTATTTGCATCCCATATTTACCTTGGCTAATTATGAATAAATAAATTGATTTTCAAAACTAACAAACTAACCTGTCTTTTTTTTTCAAACTTCGAAGTTACAACTCTATGGAGATCCCTGTGTTTCATTTTGGTTTGTAAGTTTTTCTTTATCAATCGTACTCTCTTGTTCTGTTCTCATGTATTCACTTATTTTTATGATACACTTTTCATCATTATTTCACATAATTTTTTTCTCAGATGAACACCAGACTCTACACACTTATAACAACGTAATTTGTCCGAAAATTCAAACCCTTAATTACTCTGTGTTTCATTGTGTAAATGAAACACTGAGTAATAATGAAACATTGTATCAAAGGTTGAGAAAGTATGATGAAAATAATATGCGGTAATGACGTGAATGTGTTGCAATACGGTGCAAAAATCTTGCATTATGGAATCATCAATTTCATTTTTTTTTTCAATTTCAGTTCTCGCTAAATTACTTAATATCAATCATACATTTTCATTTGTATATCTTCAATCCTTATTTTCACCTATTTACTTAAAGTCTCATTTACTCATTCAATCTTTTTTTTTCATTCGTACATGTTTTCAACCGTTATTCTCACCTATCTACTCTAACTTGTGACGTGAATGAGAATGAATAATTTCACAGTGGGAGATGTAGATTTCCCATATCAATATTGCTATATATTCTTGCATAGCGGAATAATTTTCTCTCATTCAAACATTTATCTGCCTTTGTCACAATCGACTCTGCTTGCTCTCATATGCATTTATATTTGCATTGGCCCTTGTGATTAATTCAGATAAACCTGTATTACTATTTTTTCATACAAATAAAAACGGAAACTCGAATAACTGTTTTTTTTCCCTATGCATCTATACAATTAGATCAGACCTATTGTAATTTACCAGATAAAAAAAAATAAAATTATACTACGAAACTCGAGACACCCCCATAATCTTCGAGGGACAAACATCAAACAAACATAGTATTTAGCAGTATCTTCTACACAGGACACAACATTCCACACAACATTCGTCCTCCGCCCACACAGCTTCCTTAAACAGCAACAACTACCACACATCCTACGCAGGACACAGGGAAACTCGTACCATCCTTGCAATCAGACACAGCATACCCACTCAACGAGGACGCATGTCGTACTCAACCACATATGTAGCCAACATAGATCACAGAAATGTATGAGTGGGTCGAAGGGTTCCGTCGCCATGTGGTCTGATCAGCTGATGTGGCCTTTGATGTGATGTAACTTGGCCAATATCAGACTGAACCATTAATGTCCATTTTCCTGATTACAGCCTTTGTGTGTCTGTGCAACCCTTGTGTTTATCTATGCTTGTGTCTGTCTTTACTTTTGTATTTCTATCCCTCTATTTATCCTTATGGTTATCTAGCTTTGTATCCATCTATTCTTATCTATCTATGTGTCAAACTATCCTTGTGTATCTATCTATCACGCCCTGCCTCCATCAATGATAATCTATTTTCTTTGTATATATGTTTACGTGACATATTCTGTCGATATCTACTTAGCAAACTCTGTGTCTTAATTTCCTAACACATACGAGCATTTGTGTATATACTGTATATCCTTGTACGTTTCTGTCTGTGTATGTGTGTATCAATCATTATGTATCTTCATCCTCGTATTTATCTCTTGTTTATCTGTCTGTCCTTGTCCGAATCTATCTATCCAAGCGTTTACTTATTCTGTGTCTTCATTTACCTCCTTCAATCCTTACCTATTCCAGTCTCCTCTCGTACATTTCGCAGATAGAATCCAGGTGAATCTTGGTTCTACCTATCCTTGTATCCCTATATCCATATCCATCCTTCTATCCCTCCCTCCCTCCCTATCGCCATCTTCCCATGAGTCTATCTACCCTTGAGTCTCTCTCTCCTTCTATCCTTCTATATGCAAATCCTTAAACGGATTCATAAGCGCGAATACGTAGCAGCTTCGGAACTCGCTTCGAAACACCTTCTTGAACCGACGCGACCCTTCGAACGCGGTTCCCATATTTCAGCGAAGACGACAGCTGTTGTGATCGGAGGGGTGGGTGGGTAGGTGGGGGTGGGGGTGGGTGGGTGGGTAGGTGGGGGTGGGGGTGGTGGGTGGGGAGGGGATTGTGGTGGTGTTGTTTGTGTTTTGGTGGGTGGTTGTTTGGTTTTGGGGTGGTTGGTTTTGTGGTTGTCTGGTGCTTTGCGGTGTTGGTCCTGCGCTCTTCTCTCTTCTTTGTGCTTTTCGATGGTTGTCTTTGGTTGGCTACTCTTGTTTGTCTCTCTTTGGATTTGGCTTGTTGTCGTTTTTTGTCGTCTGTTTTTCGGTCCGGTTC
>NW_028234406.1:48509270-48511770 GCF_977035675.1 Penaeus japonicus
GGAGACAGAGAGAGAGGAGAGAGAGAGAGAGAGAGAGAGAGAATGAGAGAGAGAGAGAGAGAGAGAGGAGGAGGAGAGAGAGTACTGGAAGAGAGAGGAGAGACGGAGAGAGATGAGAGAAGGAGAGAGAGATGAAGAGAAAGATAGAGGAGAGAGAGAGAGATAGATTGAGGAGAGAGAGAGAGAGAGAGATGAAGAGACAGAGAGAGAGAGTGAGATAGAAATGTGAATAGAGAGAGAGAGAGAGAGAGGGAGAGAAGAGACATTGGCAAGAGAATGAGAGTGATGATTGAGAGTTCTAGATGTAGACGTAGGGAATGAGATGATTGGAAGAGGAGAGAGAGAGAGAGAGAGAGTGAGGAGAGAGTGGAGAGAGAGGAGAGAGAGGTGAGAGAGAGGAGAGGGAGAGTGAGTAGATGAGAGAGAGAGAGAGAGAGAGAGAGATTTGAGTGAGAGATTAGGGAGAGAGTAGAGAGATGAGAGAGAGGAGAGAGAGAGAGAGAGAGAGAGAGGAAGAGAGAAGATGATGAGAGAATGAGAGAGAGGAGTAAAGAGAGAGAGGAGCGAGAGAGAAGAGAGGCAGAGAGAGAGAGAGAGAGAGAGTATATTAGACGGAAGAGCGAGAGAGGAGAAAGAATAGAGAGAGAGCAGGAGAGAAGAGTATTAAGAGCTCGCAGAGAGAGAGAGAGAGCAAGAGATGGAGAGAAGATGAGACTATAGAGAGAGAGAGAGAGAGAGAGAGAGGAGAGAAAGAGAGATGCAGAGGAGAGAGGAGATAGGAAGGAGAGGAGAGAGCGGATCGAGAGAGAAGTATTTTGAGGCGAGAGAGGCAGAGAGAGAGGGCGAGAGAGAGGAAGGAGGAGATATGAGCAGTGGAATGAGAGAGAGAGAGAGAGAGAGATGAGAGAGAGAGAGGAGATGAGAGAGAGAGGGACGCGATGATAGAGGAGAGAGAGAGTAAGAGAGAGTGTGAGAGAGATGTAGAAGGAGAGAGAGGAGAAGAGAGAAATTTGCCGTCAGTTATTGGAGGCGTTTTAGAGGACATGTAAGATGGATGCTCTTATTAGTTTTGGGGGGGGAGCCATAGTCTGTCTAAGCTGTTGGTCTATTACTTATATTCTCTCTCTCTCTCTCTTTCTCTTCATTTTATCTCATCGCTCTCTCCCTCTCTCTCTCTTTGTCTCTCTATCACATCTCTCTATTCATCTCTCTCTCTCTCTCATCTACATTATTCTCACTTTTTATTTCACTAATAAGAATCACTCCATTTTCTTCCACATTCCTCCTCCCTTCACCGCCACCTCCACCCTTCCATTTTCCATCTCCTCCACCTCCCACCACCACCCCAACCAAAACTCCACCACCTCCTCTTCCTCCTCCTCCCTCTTCTCCTCCTCTTCCTCCTCCTCCCCTCCTCCTTCTCCTCCCTCTTCTCCTCGTCCTCCTCCCTCTTCTCCTTCTCGTCTTCCTCCTCCTCCTCCCTCTCCTCCACCTCTACCACCACCACCTCCTCTTCCTCCTCCCCTCCTCCTCCTCCTCCCTCTTTTCCTCTCCTCCCATTCTCATCATCCTCCTCTTCACCTCTTCCCGACTTGCTCTCCCAGCCTGCGGCTCGGCCCTCAGCGCCCGCGCAGGTCACGGCGATGGCGATGAAGCGGATTTGTGGTGGGCGGGCCTGGCTGCTCTATCCATCGGCTCCCCCTCCCAGTGCAAGCAGAGGTAGTGAGTGGTTGGAGAGTCGTGTGTAGAAGAGAGAGATTGAGAGAGGGAGAGAGAGGGGGAGGGGAAGAGAGAGAGAGAGAGAGTAGAGGAGAGGGAGAGAGAAGAGAGCGAGGTGAGAGAGAGAGGAGAGAGGAGAGAGAGAGGTGAGAGAGAGAGAAATTGAGAGAGAGTCCGAAAGAGAGAGAGAGAGACTATGAGAGAGAGAGAGAGGAGAGTAGAGAGATAAGAGATTAGAGAGAGAGATGAGAGAAAAGAGAGAGAGAAGAGAGAATGATGATGGAGTAAGAGAGAGTCTAAGTTGATGAGGTTGATGTTGAGATCGAGTGAGAGAGAGAGCGAGAAGGAGAGAGAGAGAAATAGAGAGAGAGAGAGAAGAGGGGAGAGAGTAAGAGAGAGAGAGGAGAGAGGGGGGGGGAGAGAGGAGGAGGAGAGAGAGAGAATGTCGAGAAGTGAGAGAGAGGAGAGAGAGAGAGTGAGAGAGAGATTGAGAGTGAGGGTGAGAGTGATAGAGAGAGAGAGGATGAGAGAGAAAAAGAGAAGAAAAAGAGAGAAAAAGAGAAGAGAAAGAATGAGAGAGAGAGAAAAGAGATCGATAGATTAGACTAGATAGAGAAAGAGAAAGATGGAAAGAAAGAGGAAAAAGGAATAAGAAAGAAAGAAAGAAAGAGAAAAAGGAAGGAAAGAGAGCTGCGAAGAGAGAGAAAGAGAAGAGAGTGAGAATGCAGCTAGGAGAGGAGAAAGGAGAGAGAGAGAGAGGAAGAGAGAGAGAGAGAGAGAG
>NW_028234406.1:48514270-48516770 GCF_977035675.1 Penaeus japonicus
GAGGGCGTATACGGAAAGGCGTGAGAGAGAAGAGAGGGACTTGCTGGATAGAGTTCAGAGGAGAGGAGGGTTCAGTGGGGGTAGAGGGAGAGGGGTAGGGAGGGAGGGATAAAGAGATGGAGGGGAGGGGGAGGGAGGGATACGGAGAGGTGGAAAGAGAGTGATAAGATTTTTTTATTGAAAGATATCAGAATTTTTTTTTTATCCAAGTCACAGGGGAGGAAAAAGGCCAAAAAGAGGGTAAGGAGAATCGGCAATGGAAGGGGAGAAAGGAGAGAAAAGAGGATGGAAAATAAACAAAGAGGAACAGAGAGAGAAAGAGAGAAAGAGAGAGAGAGAGAGAGAGAGAGAGAGAGAGGATTCGAGAGTTGTGAGGAGATGTTGAGACAGGAAGACGAGAGTGAGTAAGAGGAGAGATAGATGACCGAGTCATATGAGAGTAAGAGGAGAGGGGGAGGAGGAGAAGGGAGGAGGAGAAAGAGATGGGAGCGAAGAGGAGTTGAGGAGAGAGGAGGAGGGGAGAAGATGAGGAGAGGAGGCGATTGGAGGGTGATGGGGCGTGATGGAGAGAGAGAGGAGGAGAGTGAGGAGGAAGAGAGAGGAAGAGAGAGGAACGAAGAGAGAGGAAAATTAGAGAGAGAGAGAGAGAGATAAATAGACAAATAGATAGATAGATAGATAGATAGAAGGACAGATATACAGAAAGCAGGATAGATACATAGACAAATAGATAGATAGACAAATAGAACTAACGATAGACATAAACATTGGCAAGTTCTACCACTCCCTTACTATTCCATTTCTCAAATGAAAATGAATATGGAGCTCAATGAAACCAAAGGATAATATCACAACTTTGATTAAAGACAAAAAGAACGATTTACGAAAGTCGCGGATAATCCTACGCCCTGCAGTGCAATGCCCTGATTTGCAACATCAAAGAGAATGCAAACTGAATGCCGTGAAAAAGCCGGAATACTCCTTCATCGAAAAGGGTTTGAGCGAAATACACTTTGAATACATGTTGGACATTCAGCTTTTGTACTTCCGTCGGAGGATTCTTCGTTTGCCTATTAGTGTTGACAATAGCTTGTTTTCCATTAACCTCCCTTAACTCCCTACCCTACCCCCCCATCACACATCTATCAACGACTATCCACCCCTCCCCTCAATTCCCCACATCCACTTCCACCTCCACCCCCCCCCACCCCCACCACCCCCCCATCCTCCACTCCATCCACCACAAACACCCCACCACCCCATACCATCACCCCCCAACCCACCCCCCCTGCCGTATGGTCCCCCCCACCCCCATCCACTCCAACCCCACTCCCATCTACTCCATCCTCCACCTCCACCCCCATCCATCCAGCCCCTACCCCATCCACTCCACCCCCTCCCCCATCCACTCTACCTTTATATCTGATATATCCTAGTAAAATGATTTAGCGTTGCCTCTTTGTACTGTCGAATTAAATACCGTAAAACAAAAGCACACACACAAACAAACACTAACACACCAGCAAACACACATACAAACAAGCACATAAAAGATACACAAACAAGAACACACACGCAAACACAGACACTCAACCTTCCTCACGGTTAAACACGACATCCACAAAGAAATGCAAGGTAAGGTAAAACACACACTTACAAAACATAAAACAATAAACATTAAACCATGTATATATTAAAACACGTTTTCCCTCCCATCCCCACCAACAGGTTCTACGCCTGTCATAAGAGTGAGATTAGAAAAAATGGTATGTCGATCATTATGACATCATATCTCTTCAGAATTTAATGTTTATATGTCATTTATAAACAATAATTTTGCAAAATATAACCTAACAATAATGATAATAAGAATAGTTGTGAAGATAATAGTAGCTAATGCTGGTAATAATGGTATTGATAATGATAATTATAATAATCATAATACTGATAATGTTAATGACAATAATGATAACAATAACATTAACTGGAATGATAAGAATAATAAAAAAATATAATCATGATGTGATGATTATTATAGTCATTATGAGCACAGCAACGATATAAAGATTAGAATATATACATACGTGTGGCTTGGATTAAACCGAGGGCTCTCGATAAGTCAGTAGTTGAATAGATCTCTTATGTCAGATGAGCTAAAATCATTTCACTTCCATTGATGATTATTTGATAAGAGAAGTAGTGGCATGAAATGACCTTTATTACGATAAACTCGACTCACATGATTGACACGAGAACACCTTATATAATTAAAAGGACATCAACCTTTGGAATTACATATTTGCTATTCTATATTAATCCTGCTTTCTCTATCGTAACTTTACTTTACTAAACTAATAAAAAAAACTACTGCACTTTACTTTACTTAAAAAAAACCCGTCAATGCACACTCGACTGACTGATCCAGCTTTAAATGGTATTAAAGTACATCAGTGAAAACCGTTAAATTGATTTATTTTACCATTTTTTTTTTTTTTTATTT
>NW_028234406.1:48519270-48521770 GCF_977035675.1 Penaeus japonicus
AATAACACAAAAGTTAGATAAGGAGATAGGGAAAATAATATAGATAACAATACTAATAACATTAAAAATGAAGATGATAATTCTAACAATAATAATGGTAATGATAATGAAGACAATTGAGATAATGATATAAACACAAGCACTAATAGTAATAACACAAGCATGATATCAATTGTTATCTTCAATTGCAATGAAAATCGTTTATTCACAAGAGTGATATACTCGAATATAAGTTGCAAAGTTGAACCACAATGCACAGTTACTGACCAGTGGCTTATCAATTCATCATTAACCGGGAAGTGTCAGTGAAAGCATTGATATGTAAATACAGGGTCAGTAAAGTGCGTATCTTATATCAGGCGGAAAGTGTGGTTTTATGAATCTATTTGAATAAGTAGGTATCTGTACTGTGACTAACGGGCCATGTGAATAGATAGATGGATAAATAGATAGATAGATAGATGAATATGTATGTATATGTAGATAGATAGATAGATAGATAGATAGATAGGAAGGCGGATAGATACTTAGGTAGGTAGGTAGATATGTAGATAGATAGATAGATATAGATATAGATAGGTATAAATAAACATAATTGCATATATAGATAACAGATAAATAGATAAACATAACATCTTTGAACAACAGACGAACAGACACATACGACACATACAAAACACACTCACAAAAAGAACAACCATCTCTTTATTCCAAACACACACAACAAATCCGCTAAAAATCACGTACTAATACAAAACAGCACACCACAACACTGCAACAAACAAAACACACACACACACAACAATCCGCTAAAAAGTCACACACACACCCACACAACAATCCGCTCTCTACTTAAATAACTTTTAAAAAGTTCACACTCACACCCACACAACAATGCGCTATATTATAAAGTTCACACAACATACACCCAAACCACACTCACACAATCCAACGCACACAGAAAGGCGGTTCTTTTCACCTCTCTCATCCTCGTCTCCCTTCTCTTCTGGGGTTTTATGTAGGAGAGAGTCAGGGCGTCTTCAGGCGTTTTATTTCACGTCCGATCGAAAACCCTCGCGCGAACTGACTGAGTCCTCAAATGTGTATGACACTTTCTGATCCCTCTGACAGTCCTAAAACCCGTCTCAATCTTTTCGGAAAATCCTAAAATCAGCCTCGGTGCGATAAACAGCGGTAATAGGGAATTCCATTTCTCAGCTGTGTGTGTTGTGTGTGTGGGGTGGGTTTTAATATTTCTAATCATCCTCCTCGCCTCCAATCATAATCTCCTACTCCTCCTCCTCTTCCTCTCCGCCACTCCTACTCTCCTTCTGTTCTCGTTTTGGGTGTATTTGTTGGGTATTTTCGTTTTTAATTTGTCTTCCTCCTTTCCCCTTCTTTCTTTCGCGCGCGCGCGCGTGTGTGTGTGTATGTGTATGTGGTTGGATATTCCCCATCTTCTTTCCAACCTTTCTTGTGCATGTGGATATTCCCTCTCTCCTCTCCTTTGTGTGTATTTATGTGTTGATATTCTACCTCCCTCCCCTTCATTACTGTAAGTAGTGACATTCCAACCACTTCACTCACCCCTCGACCCCCCCCCCCGCATTCTTATGTACGTGCATGCTTGGATATTCTCTTGTCTCCTTTCGTATATGTATGTTGATATTTCCCCCCTTTCCCCCTTTACTCCCCCCTTCCGTATGTATGTACGTGTGCGTGACTAATTTCCCTCCCCCTTTCTGCTCTCTTTTCCTTTCGTGTGTGTGTGTGGAAATTCCTCCCTCCCCCCCACCCCCCTCCTTCTGTGTCTATGCCTGGCTCTTCTCCCTCTCCTTCTCTCCGCCTCCGTGGCCATTTTCCATTCGATGAACGCTGCCAAGTCGATGAAAGCGTATAAATGTCATGTACCAGGGAAACGGAGGTTGGTTTGGGGCGTGTGTCATGTCAGAGCCACAAGGTATATATAGAGAGAGATAGTTCCTGCGTCTGTCCGATGGTAATCTGCATGGGAAAGTAGCCTAATGATCTATTATACGAGGAGAGAAAAAAGGGTGGGTATTGTGGTGGAAGTGATGGGGGTGGGTGGGATGGGTAGGGGGTGGCTGGCGAGGAAGAGGTTTGGGTAAGTGGGTTGGGGGGAGGGTGGGTGGGTAGGGGGTGGCTGGCGAGGAAGAGGTTTGGGTAAGTGGGTCGGGGGGAGGGTGGGTGGGTGGGTGGGTAGGGGGTGGCTGGCGAGGAAGAGGTGTGGGGGTAAGTGGTGGTCGGGGGGGGGGGAGGGTGGTGGTGGGTGGGTGGGGGTTAGGGGAGTGGCTGGCGAGGAAGAGGTTTGGGTAAGTGGGGGAGACGGGGGTGCAGGGCGTGAGAGGTGGGTGGGTATGGGATGGCGTGGGCCCAAGGTGGAGGTGCGGAGGCATGGGTGTTGGGGAAGGGATTTGGTGGGTGGGTAGGTGGGTACAGAGTCAGGGTGGGTGGGCGGGTAGTCGGTTAGGGGGGGGGG
>NW_028234406.1:48526770-48534270 GCF_977035675.1 Penaeus japonicus
CTGCTCTACATTCTACATTTCTCTCGTCTGCCTTCTTAGACCCCCTCATCTCCACCTCTCCATGCTACTCTCTCATCATTCTCTCTCTCCCTGCCTCTCCCTCATCCCCGAGCCAATCCACCCTTTTCCGGACTAAACTCTCATGAATCTCCATTCGAGTGACCAAAATGAATAATTTGTCCTGTGTTTGAACTTTTTCAGATCAGTCGATAGTTATTCTAACACATCTCCTCTCTAACACTAACGTCAAACTCGGCTTTGAATGCCAACTGTTTGTCTGTCTGTTTGTCTGTTTGTCTGGCTGGTTGTCTCACTCTCTCTCTCATTCTTTGTCCCCTTCTTCCTTTGTATCTCCCTTTTATTTACTTCTCTCTCTCTCTCTTTCCTTTCTCCTCTAGCTCTTCTCCTCCTCTTTCTTCCTCCATAGCTCTTTCCCTCCCTCCCTCCCCTTCCCTTCACTCTCTTTCTCTCTCCCTCACTCTCTCGCACCCCCCCCCTCTCTCTATCTCTCTCACTTCCTCCCTTCTCTCTCTATTTCTCTGCCTGTCACTCTCTTCCTCCCTCCCTTCCTCTTTCGTTTGTCTAAGTCATCAATATATATGATCACGATAATAACTTCCCTTAAAAAATGTGACCTTCTTTTTTTCTTCATTTTAAGATGAAATTAGAACTATTTCCAGACGAACGAATATTTTTCTTTCAACAGCTGACTTCTATATATTTTTTTTGACGTGTTCCTGATTCTTAAATATTTTTTCTTCCAAAAGGCTTATTGTTAATGCGTCATATTTATAAAAAAAAAATATGTCTGACAGTATAGTCATTAACTTTATTGTAGATTTCCTCGTGAACGATTAAAATTAAGTCAGGTAAGTCAAAAGCAAAAGAAAATTGATCACATATCTTTCGACATTCCTCATAAATAAAACTTAAAAAAAATATAAAACTTTAAAATCGCATATCGAAATAAACAGCCGAATTCATTATGCCATCAAAATATTCTGTGTAAAAAATAAATGTGCAAGTCAATATCATATAGACCTTTCGGCTACGTCTCATCTTATTTTTATTTTAAATTTTACATTTCTATTGCTATCCATTTTTGCGTATTTAATCCGTTTCTTATAATCATTATCATCATTACTATTATCATTATTATCATTACTATTACTACTACCACTACTACCATTATCAATAATATTATTGTTATTATTATTGTCACTGTTATTACTATTATAATCATTACCATCATTATCATTAGTTTTCTTATTGTTATCATCAACTTTATTATCCTTATTACTATTATCACATTATAACTCTGATAATAATAATTGTAATAATAATAGAAATATATATATATTTTTTTACCCGAAATATTCAAAGGATGGGACAAACCAATGGACTCCTCAGTAACTAAACGTTTATAAAAAAAAAAAAAAAAGTGCAAAAAAAAAAAAAAAAAAAAAAAAAAAAAAAAAAATCAAAGAGGGCAGTGTATGTCCCTAGAGTCAATGGCTTAAATCAGGTTCTGAGTCCGAAAGAGGGGGCTTACTGGTGGCTTAAATTTCACAATAGCTGTCAAACCCATCTCATATGGAATTAACGATTGAATTAAATCATTCTCTTTAAAAACAGAATCCCCGTCCCCACTTTTTTTTTTTTTTTCTTTTTTTTTTTTTGCAAAATCAGGCTATAATTGTAATCAACCCATTGATGATAATATATTTAGTTTCAACGCGATATACAAAATCAAAATAAATTTAACCCTTTTCGTATTGGTGTCCATTTAACCCTTCACGTTTCAGAAGAATGTCCATATCAAACACCTGCAGCCTCTCTCGCTTAATCACATTAATTAATTAACTACACTATAACAATATTTCAACCGATGGTTTCAACTGACACGGTTTTTTTTCTATTTTTAATTTTATCAAGAAGTAAGAAGAAAAAGGGAGTAAGGCTAGGTCACTGATTAGGTCCTGTAGAACCATAATGGCGTACTTAGGGCTGGGTGGTGTCTTTCTAAGTAAATAATTTAATATTCTTAATACCCCCCCCCCTAAAGAGGAAAAATGAAGAAAAAAAAAATATATATATATTAATTAGTCTCTGCTATACTTCTTCGAGCGCCAACAGGCAGACTTTTTGGATACGTCAGCAAAATATTGTCAAGAGATCATTATGAGAGAGAGAGAGAGAGAGAAAGAGAGAGAGAGAGAGAGAGAGAGAGAGAGAGAGAGAGAGAGAGAGAGAGAGAGAGAGAGAGAGAGAGATAAAGAGAAGAAAGAGAACGAGGCTGATGAGAGAGCGGAGAGAGAGATGACGAGTATGCACGAGAGAAGAGAGAGTGAAACAGAAAGAGAAACGAAGAGAGATGATAGAAAGAGACAAATGATAGGTACAGAAGGGAGAAAGAAAATATAGAATGAGAAAAGAGACGAGAGAGAGAGAGAGACAAAGAGGCTAACAGAAAGAGAGTAAGAGAGAGAAGAGAGATGAGAGGATAGAGAGTAGATTAAGGACGAGAGAGAGAGAGAAGAATGAGATGAGAAAGAAGAGAGAGACAAGAAGAGCAGAGACAATGATAGACAGCAAGAGAGAAGAGAAAGAGTGTAAAGTAGAAAACAGAGAGAGAGAGGAAGAGAGAGAGACGAGAGAGATAGATTAGATCTAAGAGAGAGATGATATCTAGAGAGATCATAGCAGGAGAGATAGAGAGAGAGAAAGTGAAACAGAAAAGAGGAAGAGTAATAACGAGAAACAATGAATACGACAGAGAGAGAGAAAGATCAAAGAGCTTAGATCGAACGAGCAGTCAGAGAGCTGATATTAGAAAGAGAGATTCATATAATATTATTACTATTATATATTCACTGATATATATTCTCTATATGCTTATATATATATTATATATTTTCTTCTATGCGGGATATCATAGATAGATAGATATATAGAGAGATGAGAGAGAGAGGCAGAGTGTGAAAAGAGTAGAAGAGAAAACAAGAGAGAAGAGAGAGAGATTGAGATAGCACGAGCAGAGAAACAACGGTAACGCTAAACGTCCCCGTAAATCCAAGAGAAAGTCAATGAAAGAATGCCAGAGAGAGAGAGGTTAAGAGAGTCTAAAGGGAGAGAGAGTAGAAGAGAGAAGAGCAGAGTAGTAGAAAGAGTGAGAGAGAGAGAGAGAGAGAGCTGAGAGGCGTAGAGAGAAAGCTGACGAGCGAGAGAGAGAGATGCACACGTAGTTACGAAGTAGAGAGAGATGAGAGAGAAGTAGATGACAGAGGACCAGAGAGAGAGAAGATCGAGAGAGAGATCGAGAGACGAGAGAGAGAGCAAGAGAGGTCGAGAGCAGCGAAAGTGAACACAAAAGATAAAAGAGAGAGACAATGAACAGTACAGAGAGAGAAAAAGAGGAAAATAAAAAATGAGAGAACAGAGAGAGAGGCCGAGAGATAAGAGAGGAAAGTAGAGAGAAGAGAGAGAGAGAAAGTAGATGGATCCTCAGAAGCACATCAGAAAAGAGAGAAAGGCCGAGACTGTAGAGAAGAAAAGCTATGAAAGACGCAGAGAAAGAGAGAAAGAGAGAGAGAAAGCCAAATCCCAGCCTGGCCTGCCCTCCGCGTGTTCAGCAGCGTCTTCTTGCCCGCGGGAAGTAAGTCCGGCAGAAGTGGATTCACGAATCGCTATTTATCTTTCGTGGGAAGCGACACATGGCGTGGCGGTCCGTAGACTGAATTGCTTTCGGAGTCTCGTTAATTGGGTCTGCTTTTATGATCTCTGGCAGGTGCTTGCGGGCCTTTCTTTCTTTTTCTTGACGTTGTTCTTTCTTTTATTGGTTTTGGTGATTTTGGTGTTGTTGTTATGGTTATATATGTTTATATGTATGTATATTACTATTATCATTATCTTTACTATTGTTATTCGTCATTATTATCATTGCTATCGTCTTTATCATCAGTACTATTATCATCATTATGATTATCATCGTTATCATTCCTACTACTGTCATCATCACTGTTATCAGAATCATTATCCTTATTGTTATTGTCAAATAATCGTTATCTTTATTATTGCCTCCCTAAACACTTCTTCCCTCCTTCCACTCCCCTCTTTATCTTTCCTCCTTCCTTACGCCATTTCCTCACCTCATTCAGGGCTTTCCTCCTCCCCTCTTCCCTCCCTCCCTCCCCCCCTCCCTATGACCTCCAATCCTCCCCTTCTCCTCTCCCTATCCCATCCATCTCACATCTTTCTTATCTTCTCCCTCCCACCCACTTTTCTCTCTGGACCAATGCCCCTGCATCCCTCGCCCCTTCCTCCTTTCCCTCCTCACCCCTCCCCTCCGTCCGGTGCCCTTTTCACCCTTCCCTTCTTCTTATTCCTCCTTTCCCCCTCCAAATCCACCATCTTCTCTGTACCCCACCCCTTTTCCTTTTTCCTTCTTCCTCCTCTCCTCTCTCCCCATCCCCTTCTTCCCTTCCCTTCTCCGTCTCCCCTTCCGCGCTTTCTCCCTAGTCCACCTTCGTCCAATTTCTCCCCGCTCCTCGTCATCCTCCTACCCCCTCTTCATTTTTTCCTCCATTTTCCCCTTTCAATTTCCCCATCGTTGTGTCTTCCCCTTCCCTCCCACCTCCTCGCTCCTCCACCCGTTACTCCTCACTCTTGATTTCTCTCCCTCCTCCTCTCCCCTACCACCCTTGCGCCCCCGTCTCGCCTCTTCACCCTATCCAACCTTCCACCCCTCTCCTCGCCGCTTGTTTCCCTCTCCCCGCTACTCTCAACCCTATCACTCAACCCGCCTTTCCTTTACCCCACTCCGCTCCTTTCCCCTCCATCTCCTCTCTCCCTAGACTCGCACCGACCACCTCACGGCCCTCCCATTTCCCTTTCCCTCTCCCTCATCCCTACATCACCTCCACTACACGCATGACATCCTCCCTTTCCCTTTCCCTCTCCCTCTCCCCTACCACCTCACCCCTCCCCCTTTCCCTCTCCCTCTCCCCTCTCTCACGATGATTAGCAGCGGGATAATTCCAGCCAGCAATATTCATTTCCTCGTTCACGCTGGGAGATCCATCATATGTTTTCCCTGTTGCCTATGGTTGTGTGTGTGTGTGTGTGTGTGTGTTTATATGTATATATAGATATATATCGCTTCTCTCTATGAAGAGGAACGGTTGGCGGGTTTTAACTACACTTTTTTTCAAAAGTTTTAAACTCTTTTTGAACTTTTTTTTCTATTCTTTTTTTTACTTTTTTTCAAGGGGTGGTTGTTGTTTTACTCTGTGTTTTATAGGTATGTAGATTTTGTCGATTTTGCCGAAGTATATGTTTTTTTTATAGATCTATTTTTTGTTTATTTATTCTTTTTTTCTTTTTTTTAGACTAGAAATGTGAATATATGTCTACTTTTGTACTTTTTGTCAACATGCATGGAAGCTTTATCTTTTAATTTATCTTTTTTTAAATTTAAGAGATTGACTTTGATATGAAATATACACATAAAGAAGTAAAGAACCGATGCCTTTTGAAAACGTTTCACTCGACGTAAGCAAACTCATTTATGATGTTCGGCCTAATGATTCGGTGCCAAGCTAAACGCAGTGATGAAAAAACTTTTTTTGTTTTTTTATTAATATTTTTATCTGATTCTCCAGCGCGCGTGTTTTTATTTTTTATTTTTTTTTATTACTTTTTATTTTTTTTCTAGCTTATTTTCCCTCATGTGGTGGATTTTTAAAAAAATGTTTGTGTTGGTTAAAAATCTGCTTATGTAGAATAGACATATTTTTATAATTCTATTTTTAATTATGTTTTCCTCCATGTTTTAACTTTTCGTCCGCCGTTACGACAAACATAGCACGACAGTTATGAAAGAAATAATCTATGTTTTTTTTTTTTTTTTTTAACCCGAACGGATCGCATAGGACTGTACTGTGCATTTGGATATTACAAACATTTTAAAAACCTTCATGATATTGCGCACTGGTAACTTAACCTCTTTTTGAATGCCTGTGCAATCCCATTGTTGTATATCATATTGAATATATTTTCCTTTTGCTTCGTTCAGTAAATTGAAATCATATGTGTTCGGACGGCGAGCCTAAAGCCTATTTCACCTAAATCGAACACTTAATCAACTTTCGCATTGATACCCAATCGTATATAATCTCTCTACATTTAAACGACGTGTAACTAGATTTTCCTCTTTCAACAAACTCATGACGTATTGATTTGCTGTTGCAATCATCTCTCTCAAAGATTACCTAAACAAAATACAAATATTAACACCGCTCCAGACACCCACTTTCCCGGAAACGAAAACGAAAAAAAAAAGAAAAAAACAAAACAAAAAATAAAACATCGAAAAACATTGGCTTATCGTACAGCGTGGCAACTCCCCGCTCACCGCCCCGCCGCGTGTCGTATGTCATTTCATTTATACATTTATCGTTCGCAGGGCATTCCGATCGTCTATAAATCGCCCGATGAAACCCGATTCAAGACACACACTTAAGGAAAAGGGGAATTGAATCTCAAGTTGCACGAAGTTATGGCGGGCCAACGAGGACAAACACCATTAGCGGGGGAGAAGCAGTTCATGTTCCTGGAGATATTTGAGTTCGGGAAAAGTAAAAAGAATATCAAATGAAAAAGAAAGAAAAAAAGAAAGAAAGAAAGAAATGAAGGAATAGAGATAGGAAACTATCTATCTATTTCTTGTCATTATTATTGATAGTTGAACGAAGGAAAAGGAATAAAAAAAAAAAAAAAATAGAAAGAGGGGAAAAGAGAGACACGTAATTACAATAAATGAAAAGGAAAAAGAGAAAAGAAAAGAAAGAAAAAAGGGAAAAAGGAAGGAAAAGGTGAAGAGAAAGCAATGAACACCAACTAGGGAATCAAAATTGAAAGAGAACCCTAAAGAAAAAATAAGAAAAGAAAGAAAAGAAAGAAGATGGAAAGGCTGAAAAATGTGAATAAAAAACAAGCAAACAATATAAATTCGCTGCAATTAATGGTATTATTATTGCACAAATAAAAACCTTTCAGAAAAACAACAACAACAAGAAGAGAGATATTGATATAAAGAAAAGACAAAAAGAAGAAGAAGATAGACATGAATAGATAAAGAAAGGAATATAAAAGAATGGAAGCGAATACCAAGAATAACTGAAAACGTAGATAAACAGGGAAAAAGGCCAAGCCAAAACAGTGATGAAAGATGGCCAGCAAGACGTAACGTAACCCATAATTAAGCGGCCTAGATCAGGGTCGTTTTATGTGATTTATTTCAAGATTTTTATTTACTGATTTTCTGTTAATTGGTCGATTTACATTCAATTCATTTTCATTTTTTTCTTTTCATAATACTACGGTTATTTCAAGCAATACCATGTTACTGTTATATATATCATCTCACTGCCCGTCTTTCTTGAATAGACAAACAGACTTTGTACACAGATAGACAAGCACACACACGCACACACACACACA
>NW_028234406.1:48539270-48551770 GCF_977035675.1 Penaeus japonicus
CAGGATACACATCATATATGTCTACCGTATATATACCTCTTTAATATATATATATATATAATATATATATATATATATACGATATATGTAGTATATGTATATAGTATGATTTGGTATATATATATAACAAGTTAATATATATTATATATATTCAATATATAGAATATATATATATATATTGATATAATCATATATATACGATTATAATACACACACCACACACACACACACACACACACAGACACACAGCACACTACACATATATGATGATATATAATATTATATATATATATATAGTAATATTATACTATAACATCTATATTATAATATATACTATAATATATAAGACACACCAAGTTCATCACTAACGACACACACACACATCACACACCACACATCACACACACACGAGCGACACACACAAAATCACACAAACACACACACACTAGCCCACACACACACACACACCAACACACACACATAAACACACATCACACACACATCTACACACATCCACACACAACACACACACACACACACACTCACCACACCACGACACACACAATTGCCCACACACACACACACAACACTACACACACACACACACACACGGTGCACAGACACACTACAAACACCACACACACACAACACACACAGACACAAACACGACATACAAACACACACACACCCACAACAACACACACACACACACACACACACACCACACACCAACACTACACACAACACACACACACACACACACATCAGCACACACACACTCTCAACACACTCACACACACACACAAACACACACAACACACACACAACACACACACAACACACACGACAGACACAACACACACACACACACACACACACACACACACAAACACACACACACACACATAAACACAGCAGCACATTCACAACAACCACACCACACACACACACACACCACACGACTAACAAACACACATACACACACACACACACATCACACACACTACAAACACAACACACAACATCATCTACACACACACAAGCACACACAAACATCAACACACACACACACACACACAAAACACACACACCCACACACACAACACACACACACACACACACACAAACTCCACAGCACACACTACACACTACATACACCCACACAAACACACATCACACTACACACACACAACTACACAACACAAACACACATCACAGCCACACACACGACACACACACACACACAAACACACACACACACAGCACACACACACACACACGACACACACACACACAGCTTACAAGCACACACACAACACACACACACACAGCACACCAGCAAACACACACACACACACATCACACATACTACACACACAAACACACACACAATAGACGGAGCATCACACACAGACACAGGAACAAACACACACACACACAAATCACACACACTGCCGGGCCACCACACACAGCACACAACACACTACACACCACACTACAGTCACACACACACACACATACAAACACACACACACACACACACACACACACACACACACACACACACACACACACACACACACACACACACACACACACACACACAAACCCCCCCCCCCCCCCTACACACACACACATGTTCCTATTTCAGGATTTTCATAAGAATATGACTGATAAATGCATCTACAGTCCCTAAAATGATATTAATCACATTTGCGGAAGCTTTTTATTTCGATGTAATGATGATTTGGATATGTGATCTAGGAATATAAAAATGATTAGGCAATCAACTTCACTTTGAACCTAATATTTAGCTCCATAAAAGAAAACATCAAAAGCTGATAAAAAAAAAAAGGAAAAAAAAAAGAAAAAAAAAAGAGCAATATATTTTTCATCCTCTCCTTTTCATTTGTTAATCCACCCTGAAAAAAAACTCTCCGTTTGTTATTGTATAATATATGAAACAGTAGACTAGGATATTTGAATTCGGTAAAAAGGCAGTAGTCATTATAACGGTGAAAGCACACGAAATCATTATCTGTGACGTGAGGGTCATTAAGAGAATTATGCTTGCACAAAAGCAAGCATGATATTAATGGTAACAATAACAACAATAATTCAGAGCGTAGAGATAAGAAATGGGGACGATAACGATGATGATGGTGATGATAATGATAATGATTATGAGGATGATGATGATGAGTATGATGATGATTATGATGAAAATCGTGATGATGAAAAAAAATATATTTATGCTTATGATAATAATGATGAAGAGGAGGACGAAGAAAAGGATAATGATGATGATGATGATGAAGATAATCATGATGATAACTCTGATGATAATAATGATGTTGATAATTCTGATGCTGCAACTGCTGCTGATAATCATAATTATGATGATGATGATTTTTAATTTTGAGAAGGATGATGATAATGATGATGAAGAGGATGATGAGGATAATGATAAAGAGGATGATGATGAAAATGATAATAAAGAGGAAGATTAGAAGGATGATGATGGTGATGTGACCTTGATGATGATGAAAAAGAGGAGGGTGAGGATGAGGATGTGAATGAAAATAATGGTGATGATGATGATGACGATGTGGATGAGGATGACGATTATGATGATGATGGTGATGATGATGATGATGGTGACGATGACAATGATTATAATGATAATGAAGAGGGGGATTAAAAGGATGATGATGATGATGTGATGGTGATGGTGATGATGATGAAGAGGAGGAGGATAAAGAGTGGGAAGAGGAGGATGAGGATGATGGTGATGATGATGATGATTATGATGATGATTATGATAATTAGGATGAAAATGATGATGCTGATAATGATAAAAATAATGAAAATAATGATGATGATGATGGTAATGATGATGATGAAAGGAATCATAAGAATGACTGAAAGAAAAATAAAAAAATAAAGTAACGATAATTCAACACAACAGGAACTTTTCTGCTACTCTGATTCAGCTAATATAATAATTATATCATCGGCGGCTATAGCACTAAGATATTTTTCCAACCTCCGCTGAGAGTTGTATCCCTTCCGATTTTGGTTAACCGTCAGGCTCTATCAAATTATATCTTTAGCAATTTTTATGATGGATACAATAAAACAACATTCATACCATGTCAGTAATGTTAATGTTCATGATCGTTATGGCATTTCAGTTTACGTCCACGCATTATATTGCACGAACATTTCATCGCACAACTCCCGCACGAAAACTCTACGGACTAAGATTGCCACAGTTCACTTACTCTCATAATACCATCGCCCTGTGCCCGCATGAGAAACTCTACGGACTGAGATTGCCATATTTCACTTACTCAGAATATCGGTAGACTTTTATCAATTGTTGATCTTTTACCTCCGGCGACTTTGGGCTTCTTTATTTGTGTTCAATACTTGTTTAACAATTGTGATTAGAACCCTTCATATGCGGATAATTTATGATAACAATGATAACGATTGCAACAATCAGTACTACAATGTTGGTCAATGATAAAGTAATGATAGTAGTAAGGACAGTGATAGTAATGATAATGAAAATAGTGACATGATAAGTAACAGTAGCAAAAGCAATGATGATAGTTTGAATGATAATAAATATACTGATACTGATAATCAAAATAATCAGAATGATTATACATGTATGTATGTATCTCTCTCTCTCTCTCTCTCTCTCTCTCTCTCTCTCGCTCTCTCTCTCTCTCTCTCTCTCTCTCTCTCTCTCTCTCTCTCTCTCTCTCTCTCTCTCTCTCTCTCTCTCTCTCTCTCTCTCTCTCTATATATATATATATATATATATATATATATATTATGTAAATGTGTGTGTGAATTCTTATATCATGTGCTTGTAGCTATATATATTTGTGTATATATATATATATATATATATATATATATATATATATATATATATATATATATATATATATATATGTATGTGTTTGTATATAGATATAGATATATATACATATGCACACACACACTTATATCTGTATATATACATTTATGTATATATATACACATGTGTATGTACACACACAGGCTCTCTCAAATTATATCTTTAGCAATTTTTATGATGGATGCAATAAAACAACATTCATACCATGTCAGTACTTCTAATGGTAATGATTGTAATAGCATATCAATTTACCTCCACACGTTAAGTTGCACGAACATTTCATCGCATTACTCCCGAGTGACAAACTCAACGGACTAAGAGTGCCACATTTCACTTACTCTTATAATACCGGCAGACTTCTATCAATTGTGTATCTTTTACCTCCTACGACTTTGGCTTCGTGTTTAGTACTTGTATGGGGATGATGTATGATATGAATGATAACAATGATAATGATTGCAACAATCAGTATTAGAATGTTGATCAATGATGAAGTAATGATAGTAGTAAAGACAGTGATAACCTTTAACATGATAAATAACAGTAACAAAGGTGATGATGATAGTTTGAATTATAATAAATATACTGATGCTGATAATCAAAATAATCAAAATGATTATAGAAATGAGGGCGATAATGGTGCAGTAGTTGTAGCTGTCATAGTTATAGCAATGATACATAGAAAACACATTTCATTTGGATAATCGAAGGAAGCGGAAAATTGTAGCAAATTGACCAGACGCGAAAGGTCGCAGAGTCACCTGTTTCTTGCTATTGAATAATGATGGAAGTGTCAATCAATCATTTAAATAAGACCTAGATTGCAAAATGAGAACAATTCGGATAACGCAGCTTCATGATCCATCTCTCAATGAACCCCAGACGAGAAATGGTTCATCTCATATTTCAGTCCGAAAAGCAATCTAACTTGAAGCGAAATTGCACGAGCATGATTTTGCTTGTGCATGGTGGACGTGCTTACTGGGATATGTACATGTTTATAATTTTGACTCTGAAATAGTGGAACTGACAGGTCATCACATCTTCAAAAACACATAATGCAGTATACTTGGAAATGTTAATTCATAGGTTTGTGTAAATGATTGTTAGACAGAACAAATACATGTCCTTTACGTTAATGATAGGGACGCTGGAATGTACTTGTCGTTATCCACAAACAAATAAGGAGTTAATCGTAGTATCGTGAATATTATTGATAATATCATTATAATTAGTATTAATACCCCATTCTCAGATTCGAATAATCATTTTCATTATAAAGATATACATCAAAAGCCATTACGAAAAGGAAAATAATCGACGCTCTCCAAGCCATTAATCTTCCCAATAACCAATAATAACAATGTACACACAAAAAGGGAGAATCGAGTGAAAGAAAAAAGAAGTTTGTACCGAAGTTCACCTTAGGATATAAACTCACACGAGAAAATTGGGAAACTGGGAAAGTTTTCGCGTTCCGATGACACTGTCGAGTTTCGCTTAAAAAAGAAACGAAAGGAAAAAAGAAGAGCTGTGTCTTGTATCGCAAAGTCAAGAAGAAGAAAAAATCCTTTGCTAACGTCGTATGTGCATGCTTCGTCGGTAAAATGCCTCCCCTGCGCTATATATAGAATTACATGCAAAATAATCAGATATCTATGCAAACACACACACACACACACACACACGCACACACACAGACACACACACACACACACACGTACACACACACACACACACACACACATTCTCTCTCTCTTTCTCTCCACACCTTCTCGTCTCTTTCTCTCACCACATAAACGAACACAGATATTACGATACACAGATATCCATATCGTCAACACACACATGCTTGTTATGCACGTTAGCTTATCACCCTTTTATTTTTTCATTTGGTTTCATTTGATTTATGAATACAATATTGAAGCTCTGGTCGCATAGAAAAAATACGGATATTGTATATAACACTATTACGCTATAAACTGTAATAAAAGGTGTTATTTTTTTATATATATTATATATAAATATATATATATATATATATATATATAATATATATATATACTATATATATAATATAAATATATATATATAATACATAATATATATACATATATATAATATAAATATATATAAATATATATATATATATATATATATATTAAATATAATATATATAATATATATATATATATATACATAAATATATAATACTATATAATATATATATATATATATATATATATATATATATATATATACTATATATATATATTATAAATATAATATATATATTATATATATATATATATATATATATATATATATATATATTATATATATATACACTGATGCACCCCACCCCCACCTCACACACATATACCTACACCTACACATATAAACAAACAATGCAAGCACACACATACACACCTACGAACTCATTACCCCCTACCCCCCAAAAAAAAAAAAAAAAAAAAAAAAAACAGTTACGGATTATCGAACAACAGTCACTTTAGTTCTGGAACCTTCGATATTCGCTAAGATAAAACAAGGAAAAGAAGAAGAAAAAAAACATGCCAAGCTTTTTCTTCTTCTTTCTGATAATCTTTCTATGCCATCAAAGCATTTTCATTTTGTCTCCATCATCATTTCATTGCAAAACTTTTATTTCTCTTTTTTTAGGCAGACTTTTCTTTCTTGTTATTGCTGCCTATTCTAGTTCCAAACTTTATCGCCGCTTTAGCTCACTGGCTTCCTTTCGATACTAGCAATTCCAGTATCTCTTTATTGTCTCGTTATAGCCCAGTGTTCGTTATCCACATTCTTGCGTTATCGTTAGTGGATAAAAAGTTTTTTGTTCTGTTTGTTTTTGTGTGTTTGTTTACTCTAGTATTATCCTGACGTCATCATTTTTGAATTACTGCAAATAACGATTTCAGTTGAATAAACACGATTTCAAATGTCTTATCATATTGGCTACACATGTTGTTACTGTTTAAATCGTAATTGGATATCTTACTGTAAATAACGGAAATCTTTTATATTAGATAAACATATTTCAGTGTTCTGTTCTTATTCTTCTGTTTGTATATATCATCACAAATGATATATATAAATTTGATAGCAAAAGAGATTAATTCCATATAAATTTGACAGCAAAAGAGATTAATTCCATTTTCATTTCCTGCTTCGTCAAACTTGGGGTATATATTCATCTTCCCTTAATCACTCTGACAAATGCTTTCACAACACCCTCTCAGCATTACTTCATATTCAGCATTTCATCACTGTATTACAAGACCTCGTTATCCCACTATGATGCCAACCATCTTAGTTTTGCACCCGAACACCTCATAGCAACACCCCATCTTCCCTCCACACTCATCCTCCAAACAACGGTTTTCGTTACATCACCACGGTGTTACCATCACCTCAAGTATCTAATTTTCGCATCACAACACCGCTTACTCTCACGCCATCACCTCAAAACATCTCCTTGTCGTATAGCAACACCTCTAAGCCTCAAACCACCACCTCATACATCTCATTTTCATCTCATAATAGCTCTCAGCATCACACCATCTGCCCTCGACACTCGTCCCTCATCCGAACGTCCCAAGCATCACATCATTCGGATTATCATGCTTTTGCCTCCGTCAAGTTGAACGCTCAGGTCCCCCCGACAGCATCCGAATGGGGACGTTCCTGTGGCTGTAAAGGCTTCACAGGGGAGGCCGTGTGATAAATATTAATGGTCACTTGCCTGACATATCTCCTGTTATTGCGTGTTGGTGGAGGGATGGGATGGGATGGGATGGGATGGGATGGGAGGGATGGGATGGGATGGGAGGGATGGGATGGGATGGGAGGGATGGGGGGAAGGGATGGGATGGGATGGGGGGGATGGGATGGGATGGATGGGAGGGAGGGATGGAGGGATGGGGGGGGGAGGGATGGGGGGGGGTGGGGGGGAGGGATGGGATGGGGTGGGAGGGATGGGAGGGAGGGATGGGATGGGATGGGATGGGATGGGAGGGAGGGATGGGGGGAGGGAGGGATGGGGGGATGGGATGGGAGGGAGGGATGGGAGTGATGGGGGGAGGGATGGGCGGGGATGGGAGGAAAGAAAGGAGGGGAGGAAGGGTAAGGAGGATACAAGCTCCCCCTTCCCCCACTCTATCCCCCCGTACCCTCTTCCCAAAGACCTCGCTTGACCACCCTTTCCCTCCGTCCATTTGGCTGTCCCCTTTCGCCACCTCTCCCTCCTCCCATTTTACCCTCTCCTCTTTCCCTCTCCCTTACCCAAAGCCCTCCCATGATTCCCTCCCTCCCCCTCTCCTCCTCCCTTACACAAAGCCCTACCCTGACTCCCTCCCTCCCCCTCCTCATCGCCCTCTCTACCTCCCTACCCTCCCACTCTCTCCCTTACCAAAACTCTCCCTTGACTCCCTCCTTCCCTCCACCCCCTTCCCCTCCTCTCCCCTTTCCAACCCAAAAGCCCAACTTCTATGCCTCCCCTCCCCTCTCCTTCCCAAAAACCACCCGTAACTTCCCCCTCTCCTTCCCCCTCCCCCTCCCCTTTCCGTTCCAAGACTTCTCCTCCCTAAGCCCTCCTCACCCTCCGACTCCCCCTATCCCTCCTTTTCTGCATCTCCTTTCCAAATCCCTCCCCCTCCCGCTCCCCCTCTCCCTTCCCCCTCCAGCTCCTTCTCTCCCCTCCTCCTCCCTTCCCGTCCCCACTCTCTCTTTTCAAAAAAAAAAAAAAAAAAAAAAAAACAGTCTCCTCCCCCATCTCCCCTCTTCCCTTCTCCTCTCTCTCCCCCTCCCCCTTCCCCTCCCCCCAATCTTTTCCAAAAATCCTTCACCTCCCCCTTCCCCCTCCCCCTTCTCCCTCCCTTTCCCCCCTCCCTCTCTTTTCGAAAACCCTTCCTCTCCCCCTCCCTCCTCCTGCTCCCCCTCCCCACTCCCCCCTCCTGCTCCTCCTCCCCACTCCCCCCTCCTGCTCCTCCTCCCCCTCCTGCTCCCCCTCGTGCTCCCCCTCCCCCTCCTGCTCCCTCTCCCCCCCTCCCCCCCTTGCCCCTTCGCCTGACCCCACCCGGAGTGCAGTTTCAAAGTCGAAGGAAAATCCAGAAAGCGGCACATAATGCGACCGGGAATAGCGCGTCGCCGATGGAGACGGATGAGGGAAACTAGGCGCTATCGACATCGACCACAAGAGCCGTTATCGCGTAACCGGATCGTAAACTCGACGGAAGGGGGGGTAGGAAGGGAGGGGGGGTGAGAGGGGGATTGGGGGAGTAAGGGGTAGGGGGATAATGGGGGAGGGAGAGGGGGAGGAGGAGGAGGAAAAGGAGGAGGAAGAGTAGGGGAAGGAGGAAGCGAAGAAGGAGGAGAAGGATGAGGGGAAGGAGGAGGGGAAGGAGGAGGAGGACGACGAGGAGGAGAAGGAAGAGGGGGAGGAGGAAGAGGTGGAGAAGGGGGAGGAGGGGGAGGAGGAAGAGGAGGAGGAAGAGGAGGAGAAAAAGGAAGAGGAGGAGATAGAGGAGGGGGAGAAGGAGAAGAAGGAAGAGAAGGATGAGGGGAAGGATGAGGGGATGGAGGAGGAGGAGGACGAGGAGGAGGAGGAGGAGGAAAAGGAGAAGGGGAAGGAGGAGGAAAAGAAGGAGGGGGAGAGGAGGAAGATGGTGGAGGAGAGGAGGAAGAGGAGAAGGGAGTAAGAGGAAGAAGAACATAAAGAGGAGGAGGAAGAGGGGCATAGGGAGGAGGAGGAGGAGGATGAGAAGAAAAGAGAGGAGGAGAAGGAGGAAAAAGAAGGGAAGGGGGAGGAGGAGGAAAGAAGGAGGAGATGGAGAAGGAGGAGAAGATGGAGGAGTAAGAGTAGGCATATGAGTAAGAGTAGGAGGAAGATGAACATTAAGGAGGAAGAAGAGGAGGAGGAGGAGGAGCGGGGATGAGGATGAGGAGGAGGAGTTGAAGTAGGAAAGAAAGTAACAGAGGGAGGAGGAGGAGGAGGAACAAAAGGTGGAAAAGGAGGAGGAAGAGGAACAGAAGGAAGAAGGGGAGGAGGAGGAGGAGGAGGAGGAGGAGGAGGAGGAGGAGGAACAGGAGGAGGAGGAGGAGGAGGAGGAGGAGGAACAGAAGGAGGAGGAGGGAGAGGAACAAGGAGTAAGAGAAACAGAAGGAGGAGGAGGAGGAGGAGGAAGAGGGCGGGGGAGAGGGGAGGGGGAAGGGGGGAGAGGGGGAAGGGTAGAGGGGAGGGGGGAGGGGTCAGCCCGAGCAAGCGAGTCTGGAGGTGCCATTAAACACCGACAATAGTAAACCTAACGACCATTGTGTTGGCGTTTTAAGAAGTGAATGCGCGGCTGATGAAGTCATGTGTGAACGCGTGTGTGTGCAAGTGTGTGTATGTGAGTGTGTGTGCGTGTGTGTGTGTGTGTGTGTGTGAGTGTATGTGCGTGTGTGTGTGTGTGTGTGTGTGTGCGTGTGTGTGTATGTGCGTGTGTGTGTGTGTAAGTGTGTATATGTGCGTGTGTGTGTGTGTGTGTAAGTGTTTTTGTGTGCGTGCGTATGTTTGTGTAAGTATGTCTGCTTATGTGTGTATCTGTGTGTGTGAGTGTGTCTATGTGCATGTTTGTGTAAATGTGTGCTTGTGTAAGTGTGTGTGTATATGAGTGCGTGTAAGTATGTGTACGTATGTGTGTGTGTGTTCGCCATTTGGCTCGCTTGAAGGTGCCAAGAAATCACCATGTCGCTGGATTGTGTAAGTCACTCGCTCGCTTTCTCCGACCCATTTCCCTTCGTTTTAAAGGTTTTTATCCCCCCCCCCCCCTCTATCTATATCTCTGTTCCTTTCTCTTTCTTACTCTTCTCTTCTCCTCTTTTCTTTTTAGTCTATCTTTCTCTACGCGCTCTTTATTCTTTCTCTGTCTCTCTCTCTCTATCTCAATCTTCCTCTCTCTCTCTCTCTCTCTCTCTCTCTCTCTCTCTCTCTCTCTCTCTCTCTCTCTCTCTCTCTCTCTCTCTCTCTCTCTCTCTCTGTCTCTCTATGTCTCTCTCTCTCTCTCTCTCTCTCTCTGTTATTCCAGTTCTTTTCCGAGTATTCCAACATCATTATTGATATTGTTATACACATATTTTTTCCTTTACTATGATAGTGAAGATATAACAATGATAAAGATGATAAGAATGGTAGTTATGATGATGATGAGGATAATATAAGTAATGATAATATACCAACAACAACAACAATATTGATGATAACTATGATAATAATGATGATGATAACGGTAATGGTGATAATTATGGTTACAGTGATAATTATCATTATAATGATGACAAAAATAATAGTAATGATAATTATCATTATAATGATGATAAAAATAATAGTAATGATAACAATGATAATGACAATAATAAAGATAATGATGATAATGAAAAATAACATAATAGCAATAACAGCAATGATAACAGCAATAATAATAACAAAGCTGATGATAACACTCACCGCCTTTTTCACGACACAAGCCGACGTTATTTGCACATATTCCCCGGTGTAGATAAGTTAAATTTATGATACATCCATATTTTTAAGAAACGGTGAAGATAACCGACACTTTGGCAATTTGTTGCTTCTTTCGATTCTGTTCCAGGTGATAAATGTGTTTTCTCTTAATCGGCGCATTGTGAAATTTAGACTTTTCAAGAGAAATAAAGCGATATGTAGATTTTCTTTTTTAGTATTTGTAAATTCTTTCCGTTGTTGTAGAACAAAGATAGTCGCCTTGAAGTCCCCGAGTCTAAAGTTCTCTCTCCCGCTTACGCTATGTAAGAAATTTCCATAAATCGAATAAAAGATAGGACTCGTACGCCTATATAACTTTCTTTTATCGAAGAGTGAGAGCGCGGGGCTGTTCCTCTGAGTGTGCTGCTCCCCCACCCCTCCCCCCCTATCCTTCCTCCTCTGCCCGCCTACCCGAGAACGTGTGGCTGTTCCTGTGAGTGCGCCCCCTCCCTCCCACCTTTCTTCCGCGGCCCCGGGACCGATAAGCTCTTTGTAAACTGGTTAGCTCTATAGCTATATTCTACCGATACGTTTCACCTTGCAGTGGATGGGAAGTCGAAAACACGGAGGAGGCTTGGGGGGGGGGGTGAAAACAAGGGGGGAAGGGGTATAAGGGGGGGGGGAGACAAAAGCACTTGGGCTTAGAGATTGGGGTAGGGAGAGGGAGGGGGGTGGGGGGATGACATGAAGAAGGAATGGGGTGAGAAGAAAGACAGAAGGGGGTAGAACGGAAGATAGGGGGGGGGGACATGGAGGATCAAAAACAAATAAATAACCAAATAAAAAACAACAACAGCAGCAGGAGATGAAGAAAAACACGAGTGTGTGGGGGGTAGGGTAAAAAAATGGGGTGGGAGGGGGTAAGGCAGAAGGTTTAGAATACGAGTGAGGTTGGAGAGAAAGAGGGGGATAAGGGAGGGGGGAGGGGGAGGGGGCAGCACAAAACAGGGGAGGGCAAAAAAAGGGGTTGGGATGAAAGTTCAAACGCCAGAGATTGGGATACGT
>NW_028234406.1:48589270-48591770 GCF_977035675.1 Penaeus japonicus
AAGTCTTGGAAGTGAAAAACCTTGTATCTAACACGTAACATGGATTTTAGGAGTAAACTCTCCACCGAAACATCTTTACTAAAAATCTCAAATTATTGTGACTTCGATAATAAACAAATACATTTGCTCATTCTATATGATTTATCGAAGGCCTTTGGCATTGTTAGCCGTTCAATCTTTTCTTAACAATCTATGGAATGACAAAATAGATAACTATTGTTTCTCTGCGAGTACTCAGTCTGTCAGAATATATAAAATGTGTCTTCGTTCAGCACACCGATGTCTCATTTTTTAAACAATTTTGATGAATCATTTGGAAAAAAACTAGACAGACTCATAGAAATAAAGTTATTTCGATATCAATGGTCTGAAACTGAATCCACAGGAAACACAATTTATCTTAATAGACAGCCGTCAGAGCATAGCCAAAATCCCAACAGGTAAAGTTATGGAATTCGAACAAAAACCTAAAATAATAGATAAAAGAAAAAAAAAAATCTCATTAAAAAATCTGGGAGTACATACGGAAAGACATACGACCTTTGAGACATACGCTGACAACATTTACAGGAAAGTAGAGGGTAACTTGATATACCTAAATCACACACAAAAATAAAATTCCTACAGAAACAAGAATTCCCGTTGTACAAACTAGTTCTCTTTACCACAAACTACTGCCTAAACACATGTTCTAAAAACAAAATACGAAAACTGCAAAACTTCGATACAGGTGCAGCAAAGGGAAATATAAATAAAATCGGCCACACACATAAACAAGCTAAAATGATGAAAAATCCAACAAAAATACAATTATGACAAGAGTATACTAATCCACAAGATCATACCAGGAATTTATATGCATTGTTTTTTTTTTATCTACACAAACAATAGACAGTCTAACGGGAGTCAAAACAAAACAAAGCAACTCTAATTGTATCAAAAAAACAAAAACCAAAAACCAAACTAAACCATATACTACATCATCCTAGAAATATTTCCGACCTAAATACATCGAATACAAAACTGAAAGAATGTTTCCTGAATTAGCAATGACATCAGGTGCTTGGACATGGAGCCAAACACTTGTGATTTTAATGTTTTGTCTATATCTGCTACACATGTACCTGTTATTGCTTATCTTCATAGTATTTTATAACGCGATGCAAATGCTATAGATATAAACAGACTAATGATTTTAATTGATAGAATAAAGTGCGTTGAATTTGAATTTGAAAATGGGGCTGATACACTTTCGTACACCTACACGCACGTAACTATACACACATGAACATACTTATATATACATACACAAACATTTATACAATGATTATACGAAACAACATACAGCCAAAAACATACAAATAAAAACAACATACAACATAAAAAACAACATACAGTATGAAATAACATACAACAAACAACATACAAACAAAAGCAACATACGACACAGAAGAAACAACATACAAACAAAAAGCAACATACAACAAGAAACAACAAGATCAAATCAACAACAACAACAAAAAACAACATACAACACGAAACAACAAGATCAAATCAAACAACAAACAAAGATTAATTGCAACATGCAACACAAGAGGAACTTAACCGCCCAGTTGATAAAGTTAATAATGATATAGCCATTATCTTTATGAACAATATTTCTATTTTTCCTGTCGATGGCATTTGTAACGAACCGCTTTTTTAAAAAGATTTACTTGTCTTTTAATTGGTGGAAAATGAAATAGCATAAGCGTGCATTTAAATGTGTGTATATGTGCAGTAATAGAAATAACATACGGCCGTTTATTTTGCAGTCGCTATTGCATAACACTGTTAATTAAACTGCCGTGTAATAAACGCTAAGGGACGGCCCTTATCTGAGCTACATTTATAGAGCGGGAATGCAGATACCAGTCTGGTGGTCGAGCTGTGACACATACATACATAGGTACATGTGTCGATATGTATGTATATGTATATATAATATAATATTATATATATATATATCTAATATATATAATATATATATATTCTATATATGTATTATAAGATATATATATATATATATACATATGTGTGTGTGTGTGTGTGTGTGTGTGTGTGTGTGTGTGTGTGTGTATGTGTGTATGTATGTGTATGTGTATGTGAATGAAAGACAGAGAGAGCGAGAGAGAGAGAGAGAGAGAGAGAAGAAAGAGATAGAAAGATAGATTGATTGATAGATAGATAGATAGATAGATAGATAGATAGATAGATAGATAGATAGAGAGAGAGAGAGAGAAATAGAAACAGACACACACACACATACACAGAATTCTGTTTGCGTGTATATGTGCGTGTAGGGGGTAGGGGGGGGGGGGGGGGAAAGCGTGTTCTTGTCTCTGTACAACTACAGCAAAAGTTCAACACAACGATTATCAAGGAGAAAACAAGTTCATCAACATGTACACTATGAAATGTACATATTAACAAACTAACAAGAGTAACACATTAGAATCAC
>NW_028234406.1:48601770-48604270 GCF_977035675.1 Penaeus japonicus
TTAATTTCTTCTGTTTCTACTTTTATTTTTTCTGTTTCTTCCTTTTGAATTTCTTCTGTTTCTTCTTTTTGAATTTCTTCTGTTTATTTTTCTATCATTTCTGTTTCTAAGTTTTTAATTTCTTCTGTTTCTACTTTAAAAATTTCTTCTGTTTCTTCTTTTTGAATTTCTTTGTTTTTTCTTTTTTTATTTTTTTTCTGTTTTTTCTTTTTGAATTTTATCTGGTTCTTCCTTTTATTTTTTCTGTTTATACTTCGTATTCTTCTCCATCTCTCCGTGTTCTTAAAACACTCTTCCTCTCTTTAGTACCTGATTTTGAAAATTTGCATTGCATACGATGCAATAAAAGCATAAATTTATTCATCATTACTTATTATTACCATTGTAAAATTTGCTCATATGTGGAAAAAACTATTGCATTTTTTTCTTATTCTAATCTTTAATGTTGACGGAATTGGTAAAGATGAGACACTGTCATTGACAATGATGAGGATATTGGTAATACCGCTGTTAGTGATGACATTGATGAGGGTAATAATAGTGATAAGGATGATGATAATGCAATTAGTAATAGTAATGATGATTGTACTATTAATGATAATGATAGCAAATACAACAGCAATAAGAGTAATCATGATTATTATGATTATGATAAAAAAACAGTAGTGATAATAATAATGATAACAACATTAACGAAAATGATAATAATGATGATATCAACAACAGCAATGACAACAACAATAATGATAATGATAACAATAGTAATAATGATAAATGTGATAATAAAAATAACAATAAAAATGATAATAATAATAATATCAATACTGATAATAGCTATAATGATAATTACAATGATAACAAAAGTAATAATAAAGATGATAACGATGATAATAATAATAACGATACTAATAATTGTAATAATAATAACGATACTAATAATCATAACAATAACAATGATATCAACAATCATAATAACAATGATAATGACGCTAACAGTTCTCACTATAACTAATAGCATTAATCACTCCCACGCAATGAAAAAAGACGAAAATAAATCCCCACAAGACACCGACCCGTTTGGCAGCCTTTGGCACTCCCTTGGCACTCGCTTGGCACTAAGGATACACTTTCGAACACCACTTGCACAAATATCGTTGCATTGTTGCCAAAGCTACAGACAGGAGATAAAAAAGAAACTTTAATAACCATTGGAAGTGTTAAAGTTGCATAATATGGAGTAGCGAAACGGAATACAAATGTTTTAATTGGGGGAAAAAAATGTTTGAAAACGATAATAATACGATTATGTGGGATAATTTTCATAATGTCCACGAGTTTATTTTATTAGCCTCTCGGCAACCTATAAAACACTCGTACTAAGCCTGCTTGTGGCTTTTCCATGCTTTCATGCAATAGCAATTCGAATGCAGTGAGCGTGCAAGAATTCTTAATGATTCTATGCAATGTTTCTGAGAGCAACATGCACAACTGGCAAACACATCAACGAGAGTTATTTTGTATTCGTGTCAAGTGCGGTTGACATCCAAGTGCATAATCTAGTGGTGATACCTGTGGTTTTTTGGCTGAACGAGTATTCATATATTTTACATGGCGCCCATTTCGGAGGCGAGGGCTGTGGGTTATGGGTGGAGAGATACAAGGGAGGGTTGGGAAACGTTAAGGTGTCGTCGCACACACATATCTATGAATAAATGCACACACACACACATACACACACACACACACATATATATATAGAGAGAAATAAATAAAAGAATGAAAGAAAGAAAGAGACAGGGAGAGAGAGAGGGAGGGAGAGAGAGAGAGAGAGAGAGAGAGAGAGAGAGAGAAAGAAAGAAAGAAAGAAAGAAAGAGAGAGAGAGAAAGAGAGACAGAAAGAAAGAGAAAGAGAGAAAGAGACGGAGAGAGAAAGAAAGAAAGAGAAAGAAAGAGAAAGAGAGATCATCAAACACATCGACAGACAGAGAGAAAACACAAAACATCCCCACCCATCCCAGACACACATCACGACCTCCGCCCCCCCCCCCCTCAAAGTCCCCCCCCAACCAAACACGGCACAGTCGCCCCTCCAATGAGCATCTCACATCGACAATCTCTGGCGATTGTCGAGCGGGTCCGTCCTCCGCCCGGCCAGGCAGCCAGGTAGCCGGCTTGCGTGACGTGCAAACCAAGGAAGCTGACAGGGCGCGGGGAGTGGCTAGGCTCTCCGCATCCTGTCCATAAGGGTGGAATTGCCGTGTGTCGCTCGAGATGCTGAGGGAGGAGGGAAGGCTGTTGATTGTTGTGTTGTTGTTGTTGTTTATTTGTTTGTTTATGTGTGTGTGTGTTAATAGTGACGATTTCTGTTACTTTTGTAATGATATTTCGATTATTATGGGAATTTTAATTAAACCAAACATCAATCTCAAACACGTCAGTCCTTCAAGACGAATAGCTCTAAATATAATAAAAAATACTAACAAGAAAAAAAAAAAAATAT
>NW_028234406.1:48644270-48646770 GCF_977035675.1 Penaeus japonicus
GGACTTTCCACGATTGTCCGATCGCGAGCTGGGGGGGGGGGGGGGAGGTGGAGTGGGGGTGAGGAGGTGATGGAGGGGGGGTGGGGGGCAGGTAGAGTGGGGGGAGATGGTGGAGGGTGGACGGGGTGGGGGAGGGGGGTGAGGTGAGGAGGTTGGGGGGGGAGATGGATGGGGTGTGATGGAGGTGGAGGGGTGAGGAGGTGAGGGTGGGAGGTGGTGGGGGGTGGAGGAGGGGTGGGGGGGGTTAGGAGTGGAAGGAGGTGGAGTGGGAGTGGGGGGAGATGGAGGGGGGTGGGGGGGAGATGGTGGGGGTGGAGAGGGGGGATGGAGGTGATGGAGGGAGGAGGCAGAGGAGGGTGGAGTGGGGGTGAAGGGAGGAGGTGGAGAGGGGGATGGAGGGGGAGTGGGAGGAGGTGGAGGGGGGGGAAGGTGAGGCGATGGAGGAGGTGGAGGGAGGTGCAGAGATGGAGGGGAGGGGATGGAGGGGTGAGTTGAATGGCAAGGGGGAGGGGTGGAGGGGAGTTGGATGGAGAAGGGGAAGGGGGAGGGGTGGTGGGGGCTGAATGGGGGTATGAGGAGGGGTATCGGGGGATGGGTTAGGCAAGTGAAAGAGGAAAAAAGGAAGGAAAAAGAGAAGAGAGGTGAAAGAGGGGTAGATGGAAGGGATGGATAAAGATAGTGAAGGAACGAAGGAGGAACAAAGGAAGAAGGGGGAGAGGGGGGGTAAAGGCAACAGGAAACAAAGTGGAAGAGCGAGAAGGGAAAGTGGAGAGCTCGGACGGATGGTGGAGTAAGAGGGGAAACGCCACTTCGAGGGAGGAAGAGGGGAATGTGGATGAAGGGGAAGAGGAAGAGAAAGAAGAAGAGGAAGAGGAAGAGGAAGAGGAAGGGGAAGGGGAAGGGGAAGGGGAAGGGGAAGAGAAAAAGGAGGATATGAGGGAGGAGAAAGAAGAAGGGGAAGGAAAAGGGAAGGGGGAGAGGAGGAAAACGTTGGAGGAGAAAGGGAAGAGGGGGAAGAGGGGAAAGAAGAAGGAAAAAAAGGAAGTAAATGTGAAAGGACGAAGGACAGAGAGAGAGAGAGAGAGAGAGGGGGGGGGGGAGCAAGAGGATGGAGAAAGGGGAAAAAGACAGGGAAAGGGAAAAGGGAAGGAGAAAGGGGAGGAGGAAGGGGAAGAAGAAAGAGAAAACGAAAAGGGGAAAGAGAAAGAGGAGGAGGAAGGGAAAAAGGAACAAAAGGAAAGGGAAAGAGGAAGACGAAAGGGGAAAATGAAGGGGAAAAGGAATAGAAGGAAAGGGAAAGAGGAAAGAGAAAGGGGAGGAGGAAGGGGAAGAAGACAAGGAAACGAAAAGGGGAAAGGGAAAGGGGAAAGAGAAAGGGGAGGAGTAAGGGGAAAAGGAACAGAAGGAAAGGGAAAGGGGAAATAGAAAGGGGAGGAGAAAGGGGAAAAGGAACAGAAGGAAAGAGAAAGGGGAAAGAGAAAGGGGAAGGAGTAAGGGGAAAAGGAACAGAAGGAAAGGGAAAGGGGAAATAGAAAGGGGAGGAGAAAGGGGAAAAGGAACAGAAGGAAAGAGAAAGGGGAGGAGGAAGGGGAAAACGAACAGAAGGAAAGGGAAAGGGGAAGGAGAAAGAAGAAGACGAAAGGGGAAAAGAAACAGAAGGAAAGGGAAAGAGGAAGACGAAAGGGGAAAATAAATTGGAAAGGGGAACAGGAAACAGTCTCATAGCACTTCTAACAATATACAGCGTTGTCCCGGGGGTTTGATTACCTTTCGTGACCACGCCAAATCACGTTAAAATGGCGGATGGTTTTCGTCGTAAAAATTATTCAAGAACAACGGTATCGTATTGCATTTAACATAAACTTCTCTCCTCATATATTCTGTTCTATTCCTATTCCCTAGAGTTTTATATTTCTATATATGAAAGCAACAACACTGTAGAAAATGCAATATGAAATATAACAATATGCAATACAAACACAAAAACAACAACAACAAAAGGCAAAACAAAACAGCTGTGAATGTGTTAACCTAAAGATAAACAAAGAGATAAACTAATAAGTAAAAACAGAGAGAAGAAAATTAAAGAATTAATAACACAACAAAAGCGAAACACCATAAACAACCAACCAACCAACAAAATTGAAAAACAAACAAACATAAAAAACAACAAATATCAAATCCAACAGAATCGAAACACCATAAACAACAACAAACAACAAAAAACGAAAATCGAAACACCATAAACAACAACAAACAACAAAAAACGAAAATCGAAACACCATAAACAGCAACAAACATCCAAACAACAACAAGCATCAAAACAACAACAAACAACAAAATCGAAACACCATAAGCAACAACAAACATCCAAACAAGAAAACGAAAAAATCGAAACACGATAAACAACAACAAACATCCCAACAACAACAAACCTCCAAACAACAACAAGCATCCAAACAACAACAAACATCCCAACAACAATAAACATCCAAACAAG
>NW_028234406.1:48669270-48671770 GCF_977035675.1 Penaeus japonicus
TGATAACAATAATAATCATAATTGTAATAATGATAACAACGATAATAGCATTACTACTATTCTACCTATAATAGTAATGATGGCAATAATGATCATCGTAATAAAGATATTGATAATAAAAATAAGGATCATAATGCTAATGATAATAAGAAGGATAACGATAATGATGATAATTATGATAACAATTATCATAATAATGATGATAATGATAATGTTAATGATAATAACAATCAGGATAATGATAATGATGATAGTGCATTTATATATTAATGGGTCACGATGGTCGTGGTCATAGTCTATATTTTCAGGAAAGTACTCAAATGCTGTCTTTATTACTTCTTGTTCCCCCTGAAGATTTTTCACTCTCATGGTTATTGAAGAAAATCCTGCTGATCGATTTCATATTTCCATTTTTGAATATTCATATTGCTCATTTGAAGGATATAAATCGCAACGACATTGAGTTTCACAGGGATATTTTAATGTTCTTGTTATATATGCTTACCGAACACATCTAATAATATATCTATCATAAGGTAGTAAATCAGCAAGTAAATGAAACATGGAGGGAAGACCCGCAGAGTTACAGCAGATAGAAACCTTGCCAAAACTCTAGGGTTTGCAACCCACATTTCATTTACTCATTGATTTACTTTGCCCTCTGCCGTTTAACACCGTAAATTCACAAATTCCATTTTTTTCTTTTCTCTTCTTCTATTCTTTCTTAAATCAACGTAATATTCATACTCATGAATTTTCTTTTTCCTTCAAGTGTCTAACCAAGCAAGGCGCTAGAAAGATAATTATTAGGATGAGATATGTTCTTGTTACACATCATTAGCACCCGCTTCATCTGTATGTTAGTATCGTTATTTTTTCACATTACTATTGTGATCATCTGTTTTAATTGCCAACATCCATATTGCCAATACTACCACTCATATAAGCTTTATTATCATTATAATAATAAAAATGACAATAACAATGAATTATCATTATTAGTTAAAATCATTACAATCATCATTATCATGTATTATTATAATTACTGTCATTATCATTATTGATATTATTACCATTATCATTATCAGTACTATAATTGCCTTTATAATTATTATAATTACTGTCATTATCATTATTGATATTATTACCATTATCATTATCAGTACTATAATTGCCTTTATAATTATTATAATTACTGTCATTATCATTATTGATATTATTACCATTATCATTATCAGTACTATAATTGCCTTTATCATCATGCCATTATTGTTATTATCATCATTATCGTTATCTTTATTATCATCATCATCATCATTACCATTATTATTATTATCATCGTTTTATTCTTATTTTTATTACTATCAACACTACTATTATCTTTCATCATCATCATTCTATCATCATCATGATCATTATGATTGTGATTATCATAGGTACCATTATTATCCTTGTTATCGTTGTTATTAATGATATCATTGTTATTATAATCATTTCCATTGTTTTAACTACTATTGATATCGTTAATATGATTTTTATTATTACTGTTATAATTATTTTTATTATCCTTATTTTTGTATTATCTTATTGTAATCATTATTATCATTATCATTATCATCATTATTATTATTATTATCATTATCATCATTCTAATTATGTTATCATCATTATCATCACCATTTTCATCTTTGTTATAATTATATTTTTAGTTATTACTATCATTTTCATTATCATTACCATTATCAATATTATTAATACCATTACTTCTGTCATTATCATCATGGTTATCATCATTTTGATGAGGAGGATTATCACTATCTTTTTATATCATTACCATCATTACCATTAATATTGTAATTATCGTTATTGTCATTCATTATCATTAATATTGCTATCATCATTATTATCACCATTACCATTGTTGATATCATAATTGGCGTAATTATTATCATTTTCATTATGATTGTTATTATCATCATCATTTCCTTCATGACCAATTTCTTTCCAAACTTTCAGGTTAAATAATTATCATAGTGGTGTCAGAGTTTTATCTATTTACTTTATTTCACCTATTTTTAAGTCCGGATTCATGCAAGTGTTTACTGCAGACAAGAAACGATATTTTTCGTTTTTTCCCCTCCCGGTTTCCCTCAACCGTTTTCTCTTCCCGTTTGTAATTACATTTTCCCTGACATTATCAAAGGCTTGTTTCTCCCCTCCTTTGTAACCATTTTTTTTTTTATTCCGTATCGGTGGGTTTATTTCGTCGTGATGTTCTCCCCTTACCCTACACACGCAAACATTTACACGCCCATAGTCGTACGCACATATACATCCACATATCCCCTTGTACACACACACACACACACATAAACACACACACACACACACAAATACACATACACATACACACACACAAATACACATACGCATACACACAAACATCTTCCACTTCACAAATACGCACACACACACACACAGTCTCTCTCTCTCTCTCACA
>NW_028234406.1:48676139-48683639 GCF_977035675.1 Penaeus japonicus
TCTCTCTCTCTCTCTCTCTCTCTCTCTCTTTCTCTCTCTCTCTCTCTATCGGGTCTCCTTTATATCAGTTTTATTAAGGCAATCGCGCTCATTCACATCCCTTACGACTTGATTTACTCGGCCACACAATGAAGCCGAGATAGAAAAAGAAAAAGAAAAAAAAGAAAAATCGCAAGGTGGGTGTGGGCGTGGGCGTGTGGGAATTGTAATATCATGGAATCCGCTCTTCCAAATCTGGCAAATCGGATTTTCGTTTTTTTTTTTCTTTGTTTCTTTTTTTTATCATTATGAAATATTTTTTGTTCGTGTTTTTTTTTCTTTTTTTAATCATTATGAAATCGTGTTTTTTTATTTTTTTTTATTTTTTTTTTATTGGTGTATATTATTGGTTCGAGTTTTTGTGTGTTTTGATGTATTGCATTTAATTGATTGTTAATCTGGTTTTGTTACTTTGTTTGATATTTTTCGTTCATTTGGATTATCGTGCTTTTATTTTCTTTTCTGATTTTTTTGAAATGATTAGGTTACTAACATTTTTACGGAAAGATTGAGATATATTTTTTTTCTTTTTTGATCCCAGATATTTGAACAATAGAAAGACGTAACAAGAAGATAAAAGACAAATGAAAGAACTTTATTTCGAATGTAGGAATAGATATTCATCTTTCTTTTACAATTCTCACAAACACTCAAACGAAGGAAGGATATGGCAATACTACCGAAGTAAGAAAAGACATATGACTATTGAAGGATATGAAAAAAAAAACAAAAAAAACTGAAGACAAAACAACAACATAAAACAAACAAAAAAAAAACGATAAATACAAACAAACAAACACACACACACACAACACACACACACACACACCCAAATCACACACACACACACACACACATCACACATATATATATATATATTTATATTATAATATATATATATATATATATATATATAGATGTATATATACATAAAGACAAATCCTACAATTTCTTTTGTTTTTGCAAGAGATTTCTCCATTATTTACCATCATAAACTTTCAAGTAGATGAAGAGACGGTTGTAAAACAACGAAACAACCACACAAACAAATAAAAATCACCCACATCACCTGGCATTAAAACATCCAATGTATAAATCTTTAGACATCTCAGCCAGACAAACAGGCAACAGCGAAAGCCCAGCATCACTAAGATCTGTTTATATGCATCTCCTGCTCCGCGTCTCGTCACCGAAACATCGCTTCGATATCAGTCTTTATAAACACCCGGGAGGAGGCTGCGTGTCCCGGATGTATTGCTCGTGTTGGAGACGTATTGCAGGCGTATTGCTCGTGTTGCAGACGTATTGCAGGCTATTGCTCGTGTTGGAAACGTATTGCTCGTGTTGCAGACGTATTACAGACGTATCGCAGGTGTATTGCTCGTGTTGGAGACGTATTGCAGGCGTATTGCTCGTGTTGGAGACGTATTGCAGACGTATTGCTCGTGTTGGAGACGTATTGCTCGTGTTGCAGACGTATTGCAGGCGTATTATCGTGTTGCAGACGTATTGCTCGTGTTGCAGACGTATTGCTCGTGTTGGAGACGTATTGCTCGTGTTGGAGACGTATTGCAGGAGTATTGCTCGTGTTGGAGACGTATTGCAGACGTATTGCTCGTGTTGCAGACGTATTGCTCGTGTTGGAGACGTATTGCTTGTGTTGCAGACGTATTGAAGGCGTATTGCTCGTGTTGGAGACGTATTGCAGGCGTATTGCTTGTGTTACAGACCTATTGCAGGTGTATTGCTCGTGTTGGAGACGTATTGCAGACGTATTGCTCGTGTTGGAGACGTATTGATTGTGTTAGAGACGTATTGCAGGCGTATTGCTCGTGTTGGAGACGTATTGCTCGTATTGCAGACGTACTGTTCGTGTTGCAGACGTACTGTTCGTGTTGCAGACGTATTGCAGGCGTATTGCTCGTGTTGGAGACGTATTGCTTGTGTTGCAGACGTATTGCAGGCGTATTGCTCGTGTTGGAGACGTATTGCAGGCGTATTGCTTGTGTTACAGACGTATTGCAGGCGTATTGCTCGTGTTGGAGACGTATTGCTCGTGTTGGAGACGTATTGCTCGTGTTGCAGACGTACTGTTCGTGTTGCAGACGTATTGCAGGCGTATTGCTCGTGTTGGAGACGTATTGCAGACGTATTGCTCGTGTTGCAGATGTATTGCAGGCGTATTGCTCGTGTTGGAGACGTATTGCAGGCGTATTGCTTGTGTTACAGACGTATTGCAGGTGTATTGCTCGTGTTGGAGACGTATTGCAGACGTATTGCTCGTGTTGGAGACGTATTGATTGTGTTAGAGACGTATTGCAGGCGTATTGCTCGTGTTGGAGACGTATTGCTCGTGTTGGAGACGTATTGCTCGTATTGCAGACGTACTGTTCGTGTTGCAGACGTATTGCAGGCGTATTGCTCGTGTTGGAGACGTATTGCTTGTGTTGCAGACGTATTGAAGGCGTATTGCTCGTGTTGGAGACGTATTGCAGGCGTATTGCTTGTGTTACAGACCTATTGCAGGCGTATTGCTCGTGTTGGAGACGTATTGCAGACGTATTGCTCGTGTTGGAGACGTATTGCTCGTATTGCAGACGTACTGTTCGTGTACCAGACGTATTGCAGGCGTATTGCTCGTGTTGGAGACGTATTTCAGACGTATTGCTCGTGTTGCAGACGTATTGCTCGGGTTGAAGACGTATTGCAGGCGTATTGCTTGTGTTACAGACGTATTGCAGGCGTATTGCTCGTGTTGGAGACGTATTGCAGACGTATTGCTCGTGTTGGAGACGTATTGATTGTGTTAGAGACGTATTGCAGGCGTATTGCTCGTGTTGGAGACGTATTGCAGACGTAGTGCTCGTGTTGCAGAGATATTGCTCGTGTTGCAGAGGTATTGATCGTGTTGCAGACGTATTGCTCGTGTTGCAGACGTATTGCGGACGTATTGCAGAGTATTGCTCGTGTTGGAGACGTATTGCTCGTGTTGGAGACGTATTGCAGGCGTATTGCTCGTGTTGGAGACGTATTGCAAGAGTATTGCTCGTGTTGCAGAAGTATTGCAGAGTATTGCTCGTATTGGAGGAGTATTGCTCACCCCGGAACCCGTAGTGCTTTCTCATGGGCTAGCTGTCTCGTTGCTATTGATAATCCTCGTGATTGTTGCTATTGTTGCTATTGCACTAGGAGGACTAGCACTCTCGCTCAGGTTGCTATTGATACTAGTCGAAGGGGAAACGGGTCTCATTGCAGCGTCTGGCGATCACTGTCATTGTTGCAAGCTATGGTCGATGCAATCTCCCGGCTGTTTCACGTGGGTTGATGACGAATTTAATCTTGATAACCAATCTAATGATGATTACGTTGGCTGTGTTGCTTTAGCCTTGGCTGTTCATATCATTTTGGTTGTTCGAGGATTTTCATGTTATGTTTCTTGTGATTTTGGGACTGATGTGGATTTGAATGGCTCAAGCGCTGTTTATTTTGTTACGGAGGCACGGTAATATTTTGATATGTAATAAATAAATCTCAGGTTATTTTGGCTGAGATTGCACACACACACGCGAAAACACACACACACACGCATACACACACACACACACACACACACACGCACGCACACACTCTCTCTCTCTCTCTCTCTTTCTCTCTCTCTCTCTCTCTCTCTCTCTCTCTCTCTCTCTCTCTCTCCCTCTCACCCGCACTCTCTCTTTGTCAAACACACACAAACACACTCTACACAGCCAACCCCCCCCCCATACACACACATACGAACATAAAACACATACACACATTTTGAAAACTGTAAACCTGACCTTCATTGTGAAAAAAAATCCTTAATTGAATGGAGGAATTAGTTTATGTGTCTTTTTAGTATTGTTTTTGTTAGTTTAATTTCATTGTTTTGTTGTTGTTGTCGTCAATCTTGATGTTGTATTATTGTTAACTTTTTTGGTCTTATTTTTGTTATCATTGTTTTTTTGTTCTTCTTTTTCTTAATTTTGGTTCTCTTTCTTCCAATAATGAATTTCATAATTATTGTCATCACTGCTGATTTTCTTTTATCATTATTATTATTATCCTATTACTGATATTGCTTTAACATTATTACTACTACTGATAACATAAAACAACAACAAAAACAACAAATAAACGGCTAAATAAATGAATACATAAACAGAACAAAAACCACAACAACAACAAAACATGCCTTTAGCTAAATCATTCAACTCAAGCCAAGTTTAGCACAGTCCCTGCTGAACACAAATCACCTGTATTTTGACGGACCGAGCAACAGAAAACGGCGACCTCGAGGAAACAAACGCCTTTTCGAATTTCTCATCGGGAACGAGTCCCCAGTTTCGTCTTTTAGCTTAATGGCTGCTTTTCCTGAGAGAAGATTCTCGGAGTAAAGTTCGGAACGTGTTGTGATCGCTCTCGGGTTTGCGTGTTTTTTTGTTTTTCTTTTTTCTTTTTCTTTTTCTTTCTGTTTTTTTTTTTCTTTTTCTTTCGTTCTTTTTTTTCTTTCTTTCTTTCTGTTTTTTTTCTTTTTTTTTCTTTCTGTTTTTTTTTCTTTTTCTTTCTTTCTGTTTTTTTTCTTTTTTTTCTTATTGTTTTTCTTTCTTTCTTTCTTTCTTTTTCCTTCTTCCTCTTTTTCTGTTTTTCTTTTTCCTTCTTCCTTTTTTTCTCTTTTTCTTTCTTTCTCTTTTTAAGGGGAGGGGTGGGTGTTGATGGTGAAAGAAAGGAGGGAAGTGGAGGGGTGGTAAGAGGGTGAGAGGAAGGGAAGAGAGGGAGAAGAAGAGGAAAGGAAAAGAGGAATGAGGAAGAGATGGAGGAGAGAGGGAGGAGAGGGAAAGACGGGAAGAGGGGAATGAGGAAGAGAGGAATGAGGAAGAGATGGAGGAGAGAGGAAGGCGAGGGAAAGAGGGGAAGAGGGGAAGTGAGGAAAGGGTAGAGAAAAGAGAAGAGATGAAAGTAAAAAAGAAAAAAAATAGAATTAGAAAAATCTGAAATTGATATTGAACGAGAAACCAAGAAACTAATATTCTGTTATTGTATCCATGTATTTCATGACGCTATAGTTAATGCATGAGAAAATGAAATACAATAGAAAAATACTTACAACATTGGCCTGGATAACAAAGCAATGGATTACGAAATTCGCAATATGTTTTCATGCAAATAATCTCACTCGCTGTTGGCTATGATTATTATCTTGTTATATTTTGTTTCATTCTTATCAATATATTTCAGTTATTAATTTTTAAGAATCTTTTTTAAATAGATATATTTTTTTATTCGTCCTCTGCGATAAATATACATGTTTAGAATTCGAAATGGAGTTAAAAAAGGGGGTTTTGTTGGTGGAGGGGTAAAGGGGGGGGGGTGTAGAGTTAGGGGTTGGGGGAAGGGGGAGGATAAAGGTGATAATAGGTCAGCTCTAGGTTTGTTTATTTATTTATTTATTTACTTCCTTGCAATCCTTCCCCCTCATTGTAGCCCCTCCCCCTCCCTCCTCTACTTGCAACCTTTCCTTCCACCTCCCCCTCCTGGCAACCCCTCTCTCCCCCTCCCCCTCCTTGCAACCCCTTCCCCGCCCTCCCCCTCCTTGCAACTCTTCCCCCCTTTCCTTGCAACCCCTTCCCCCCCACCCCCACCCCCACCCCCACCCCCACCATGTATTTTCCCCTCTTGTTCATTTGGCTCGAGACAAAAGTTGCTTTGGCGTTCAAAGGGCCAGGTAGAGGGAAATATTGATAAGCCATCAAATGAACTTGAGGGAAGAGAAGGAGGGAAAGGGAGGGGAATGAAGGAGGGAAGAGGGACAAGGGAAGGGGAGGAGAGAAAGGAGAATGGAATATTGAGAGGGGGAGGGAAGGGGGATGATGGTGGTGGATGGAGGGGGGAGGGGGAGAGAGGGACAGGGAACGGGAGAGAGAGAAGGGAAGGGAGGGGAGGAGGGAAAGGGAGGGGAATGGAGGAGGGAAGAAGGACAGGGGAGGGGGAGGAGAGAAAGGAGAATGGAAAATTGAGAGGGGGAGGGAAGGGGGATGATGGTGGTGAATGGGAGGGGGAGGGGGAGAGAGGGAAGGGAAGGGAGGGGATATTGAGAGAGGGAGGGAAGGGGAGAGAGGAAGAAGAAGTGAAGGACGGAAAGAAGGGAAAGGATAGAAGGAGAGAAAGGAGGGAAGGGAAAGGGAAGTGGAAGGAGAAAGGAGGGAAAAGGAGAGGAAATAGAATAAGGGGAATGAGGGGAAAAATAAGAAAAGGGAAGGGGGAAGGACAGGGAAAATAAAGGGAAAGAAAAGAGGGGACTGGAAAGGCGAAAGAGGAATAGAAAGAAGAAGGTAAGGAAAGAAGCAAATAAGGGAGGAAGGAAAATGGGAGATGGAGAGAAATAGGGAAAAAGAGAAAGAGGGAAAGAGGGAAAGAGAGAGAGAGAAAAAAGGGAGACGAGATAAGGAAAAAGGAGAGAAAGAAGAAATTGGAAAGGAGGTCAAAGAGGGGAGAAGAAAAGGGGGAAAAGAAGGAAAGAGAAAAGAGGAAGGGAGGAGGAGAGAAGGAGTGAAAACAGAGTGAGGGAAAAGAGAGAAAGGGATTTGAGAAGGTAAAGGAAGAAAAATAAAGAAGGAATAAATAAGAAAAAAAGGAAAAAGTAAGTGAAGATTTTTTTTTTTTTTAGATATGAACAAACAAGGAAACAATCCGTCAAGCAATCAGATAATTACATAACCAATTAACAAATGGTCTATTTAGCAAACCTCAATTGATTAATGTTTTATTAATAGAAAAGCTAGCAAAACAAACAATCAATATATCGATCAAGCAAATCAATCAGTGAATCAATCAAGCAAAAACGCATCAACAATCAAGCAAAGTATCAGCCAATCAAACAACTAATCATAGAAATCAAGCAAGCATGCAAAGTAAGAAATAATAAAGCAAATAAAATATCAATAAAAATAGATAATCATAAAACACAATAAATCAAGCTCGCATAGCAGAACAATCAAGCAAAAACAAAAGGGAATCACCCAATCACACAAGCAAGCAGCCAATCAAATAGTCAATCAATAAAGCAAGCAAAATAAGGAAGCAACCAATCACTGAACCAATCACTCAATCGACCAGTCAATCAAGTAACAGAATCAACCGACCGACCAATCAAGCAGGCAAGCAAACAAGCAAGCAGGGAAGCAAGCAAAGCGAGACTTCACCTGTGCGCAGCGTTGAAAAGACCCTCCCCGCTTTTCTCAGAAAGCAGGATTGCAAATTCAGTCCAGATTGCTTCTGACGATTTCAAGACTCGATGAATATCCCACGGAGTCTCCCCCTTCCCCTTTCCCCTTCTTTCTTCTTCTCTCCCTTCCCCTTTCCCCCTCCTCCTTTGCCCCTTCCTTCTCCTCTCTCCCTTCCCCCCTTCTCCTCTCTCCCTCTTAATCCATCTCCTTTGCCCCT
>NW_028234406.1:48707955-48712955 GCF_977035675.1 Penaeus japonicus
TCTTTGGCAGAGGTTGTGCATGGAAGTCCTCAGATGAATTCCCTGCTTCCCTCTCTGCTCTCCGCTGTGCATGATTTGCCTAGACATTTTCACCATCTCTTGTTCTCTTCCCTCTTCCTCTCTCTCTTTCTGTCTCTGTTTGTCTGTCTCTCTGTCTCTCTGTCTCTGTCTCTGTCTCTGTTTCTGTCTCTGTTTCTGTCTCTGTTTCTGTCTGTCTCTGTTTCTGTCTGTCTCTGTTTCTGTTTCTGTCTCTGTCTCTCTCTCTCTCTTTCTCTCTTTCTGTTTCTGTCTGTCTCTGTTTCTGTTTCTGTTTCTGTCTCTCTCTCTGTCTCTGTCTCTGTCTCTGTCTCTCTCTTTCTCTCTCTGTCTCTGTCTCTGTCTCTGTCTCTGTCTCTGTCTCTGTCTCTGTCTCTGTCTCTGTCTCTGTCTCTCTCTCTCTTTCTCTCTCTTTTTCTCTCTGTCTCTGTCTCTGTCTCTGTCTCTCTCTCTCTCTTTCTCTCTCTCTTTGTCTGTCTGTCTGTCTCTGTCTCTGTCTCTCTCTTTCTCTCTCTTTCTATCTCTCTCTCTCTCTCTTTCTACCTTACCCTCTTCACCCCTACCCCTCCATCACCCCCCCCAACGAAAGCTCATCAAAACGCCCACACGAGACAGCAGAGCGCCCCTCTTTACCATTCCGAAGCCAGAGTCAGAACGCCCAGCTGATTTGGCTCCATCCGAACGTTTCATCCTCGTCAACTCCGTTCTCTCCATCTTCTCCTCTTCTCTCTTTCTTCTCTTTTCTCTTTCTCTCTTTCTTCTCTTTTCTCTTTCTCTCTTTCTTCTCTTTTCTCTTTCTTCTCTTTTCTCTTTCTCTCTTTCTTCTCTTTTCTCTTTCTCTCTTTTCTCTTTCTCTCTTTTCTCTTTCTCTCTTTCGTTCCTCGTTCCTCCTTTGTCTCTCCCTACTTCCTGTTCTCTCCACCTTCTCCTCCTCTCTTCCGTTTATCCTCACGTTTTCACCTCTTCCTTTCCTCTTTGTCTCTTGCGTTATCCCCTTTATTCCTCTCTATTCCACCCCCCCATCTTTCCCTCCTTTCTCTTCTTTCCTCTTCCTATTCCCTCCTCTTGTCTCCTTCCTTTACCCTTTTGCTTACTTCCCCTCTCCTCACCCCTTTATTTATTCCCCCTTTCTTCCCCTCACCCTCCTTCATTTTCTTCCTTACTCTATACTTCCCCTTTCTCCCCCATTACTTCTCCTCCCTCATTCTCCTACTTCCCTCCTTTTCTCCCTTTGTCCCCCCCCCACCCGACCTCCCTTTCTTCTTCTTACCCCTCCATCTCTTCCCCTTACAAGCCCTCTCCTTTCCCTCCCCCCTTCCCCCTCCCTTTCTTCTTCTTACCCTCCTCTCTTTCTCCCTTCCCTCCCCCTTCCCCCTCTCTTTCTCCCTTCCCTCCCCCTCCCCCTCCCCTTCCCCCCTCTCTTTCTCCCTCCCCTTCCCCTCCCCCTCTCTTTCTCTCTTCCCTCCCCCTCCCCTTCCCTCTCTTTTTCCCTCCCCTTCCCCTAACCTCTCCCCCGCCCCATCATTTCTCCCATCCCTCCCCCTCCCCCTCCCCTAACCTTCCCCCTCCCCCTCCATTTCTTCCCTCTCTCCCTACTCCCCCCTCTCTTTCTCCCTTCCCTCCCCCTCCCCCTCCTCCCTCTCTTTCTCCCTTCCCTCCCCCTCCCCCCTCTCTTTCTCCCACCCCTCCCCCTCTCCCCTCTCTCCCCCCCCACCCCCCCGCCCCCTTCATTTCTTCCCCCTGTCTGCCCTCTCCCTCCGACGGGAACGTCTGGCTGTCATCGGCGCCACATTCAATTTCCTGACGTCGCTTTGGGTGGGTCGGACGCCGGTGGTGGCAGCAGGTCTTCTCTCCTTTTTGTTTAGGGGGGGAGAGGAGGGAGGGTGGAGGGAGGGAGGGGTGGGAGGGTGGGTGGGGGGAGGGGGAAGGGGAGGGGAAGGGGAGTTGGGTGGGAGAGGGAGGTGGAGGGGGAGGGGAGTTGGAGGGGTGGAGGGGGAAGGGGAGGAGAGTTGGGTTGGGAAGGAGGGAGAGGGAGGGATGGGTGTTGGGTTGGGAGGGAGGGGGAAGGAGGGAAGGGGAGGGAGGGAGGGGTGTTGGGTGGGGGGAAGAGGAGGGGGAGGGGAGTTGGGTAGGGGGTAGGGGTAGGGTGTGTAAAGGGAACGGAGATAGAGGGAGGGGGGGGGAGTAAGGCGTGGTGGAGGAAGGAGAAGGGGGGATAAGGTTGAAGGTGAGGAGAAGTAGGGGGGTGTAAGAGGGGGGGGTGGGGGGGGAGTAGAACGGGGTGGGGGAAGGAGGGGTGGAGGCCTGTGGGCGAAGGGGTGAAGGGGGAGGGGCGTGTGGGAGTATCAAAAGAAAGGGGGAGGAGAGAAGAAGAGGGGGGGGGGCTGTATTGTGATTGAAAAAGATTTTTTATCGAGTTTTCCGAAAGCTGCTCATGATATGAATCACTTCTTTAACATAAAAAAAATAATAGAATAATAGAACCAAATAGAATATAAAGATCAGATTCCTCTGCAGCTAACATCCCTCCTTCCCTCCCTCTCTCCGTCCCTCTCTCCCTCCATCAGTCCCTCCCTCTCCCTTCACTCCCTCTCTCCGTCCCTCTCCCTTCCCTCCCTTTCGCTTCCATCCTTCTTCTCTCCCTCTCTCCGTCCCTCTCTCCCTCCCTCTCCCTTCCCTCCCTCTCTCCCTCCCTCCGTCCATCACTCCCTCCTTCTCTCCCTCCATCACTCCCTCCCTCTCTCCCTCCATCACTCTCTCTCCCTTCCCTCCCTCTCTCCGTCCCTCTCTCCCTCCATCACTCCCTCCCTCTCCCTTCCCTCTCTCCCTCCCTCTCCCTTCCCTCCCTCTCTCTGTCCCTCTCTCCCTCCCTCCTTCTTCCCTTTTAATTCCCTCCTTCTCTCCCTCCATCACTCCCTCCCTCACTCCTTTCCTCTCCCGTCCCTCCCTCTCTCCCTCCATCACTCCCTCCCTCTCCCTTCCCTCCTTCTTCCCTCCCTCTCTCCCTCCATCACTCTCTCTCCCTTTCCTCCATCACTCTCCCTCTCTCCCTCCCTCTCCCATCCCTCCCTCTCTCCCTCCCTCTCTCCGTCCCTAGCTTTCGTGACGTCACTAAAAAAGAAAAAAAAAAAAAAGGAAAGAAGATGCAAAGAAGGACAGACGCAAGAGAAAGAAAGAAAAAAGAAAAAGTGGGTAGATAGGAATGAGTAATCGGAAGAAGGAAGGAAGAACAGAAAGAAAAGATGGAAGCAGAAAAGGGGAAGAAGTAAAACAATAGAAGAAAATTTGACGAAATTTCTGGAAATAAAACATGAAATATGAGGAACATGAAAAAAGACTGTATAATGGTAATTGTATTAATGGTGATAATAATAATGATAATAACAATAATAATAACAATAATAATGATAATAACAATGGTAATAATGATAATAATAATGATATTGATAAAGACAGAAATAATTATAATATAATAAACAATATGATATTACCAATAATAATGCTATATATGATAATAGTAATAATAGAATGATTAAATAATAAAATAATAATAGCTCTGATGATAATAACAATGCACAAGGGATAATAATAACGATAATACGAACGGTAACAACAATAATGAAATAATGATACCAATTGCAATCATCAAGCCAATTTTATATCAACATCTTTATCATCATTATTATCATTATCATCAACATTCCCATTATCATCTCCATCAATGCAATCTCAGCAATTGATCATGCATTGCTTCCTTATCTTTTGTTTTAACGTAAACGGGATAAACAATACTTCAGTAAACACTGTAAAACACCATCAAAACACTACTGTTGAATTGATAGTGTTATGACCCACTATCAACTTGTGTAAATACTCATAATTATTTTACGAAAATAATTTGCTATCTAAACAGGGATAGTAAACATAAATTATATCTCTAAATAGGGATAGATCATCCACCTCATTATTTTAATTATTTCAATATTTTTAATACAGTGACACACACACACATACACACACACACACACACTCACACACACTCACACACTCACACACACACACACACACACACACACACACACACACACACACACACACACACACACACACACACACACACACACACACACACATATATATATATATATATATATATATATATATATATATATATATATATATACATATATGTATTTTTTTCTTCTTTTTCTTTTTTTTCTTTTTCATATATATTTGAATTTGTGTTCTGTTTGCTTTTGATGATATATTTTATATCGAGAGTGATTCATTTTTACATTTACTTTACCCAGCAATCATTGGTATTGACAACGCAATTATTAATCCAAAGCGTTTTTTATTTTAACTTTTTTTTGGGGGGGAGGGGGTTGTTGGGGGGGGGGGACGTCGGCTGATGTCGGATTTATTTACCGGAAGTTAAAATTGTGATGATGACGGAGTGATGATTAAATGATGATAAAGTGATGATGTGATGGTAATGATAGTAGTAGTTGCAATGATAAAAAGTGTTGATGAATAATGAGGATTTAATGATATCAGCAATGTTGATAAGAGAATGAGAGAATAATTATACAAATGGCATGAACATGATGCAAGAAAATATTGATATATATATATATATATATATATATATATATATATATATACATATATATATATATATATATATATATATATATATATATTATATATATATATATATTGATATATATCATTACGCGTGTTGCAAGCAGTTAATAATATAAACTACAAAAACAAGATTGAAATGATTGACACTAATCACACTAAGATCAGAAATTAATCGGGAAAATAGATTAATGAGATGGTCAACACTCACCACAATTTGATAAGGATTAGCACTCATTATAATATGATTAATTAACACCACTCATAGTAGCAACCTAACCACCATTATTACTGATTACGCTAATTACACAACACGAAGT
>NW_028234406.1:48717955-48720455 GCF_977035675.1 Penaeus japonicus
TTACATTAATACAATAATTAATTGATGAAAACAACAGTGATAACTTAAGACAGAGAGAGAGAAAAAAAAAAACTTAATCACAATATCATCGTTAATTGATAAAGATAACGACAGAAAAACTGGGAAAAAAAAACAAAAACAAAGAAAAAAGTTATTCTCACCGCCCTCCGTCCGCACGAGTTGCCAACGCGTCTATTTTCCTGAAGAGGCGAAGGAGACAGACGTTAAGGTCGACCAACCCGTGCTCATGAATATCAAAATGACTCTCCCGATCAAACCTCTCGCCCCCCCTCCACCACCCACCCACACCCACGCCCAACAATACCCCTGCCCCACACCCCCACCCACCCACACCCACGCCCATCCACGCCCACCAATACCCCTACCCCCACAAAAAACAAAAACAAAAAACAAACAAACAAAGAGAAGAAGAAAAAAAGGAAAGAAGAAAGAAATAAGAACGTAAAATAAGAGAGAAAAAAGAGAAAGAAGGAAAATAAAAGGAAAGAAGAAAGAAATAAGAAGGAAAAATAAGAGAGAGAAAGTATAAAGAAAAAAAAAGGAAAGAAGAAAGAAATAAGAAGGTAAAATAAGAGAGAGAGAAAAAAAGAGAAAAAAAGAAAGAAATAAGAACGTAAAATAAGAGAAAGAGAGAGAAAAAAAGAGAAAGAAGAAAAAGAAAAGGAAAGAAAAAGAAAAGGAAAGAAATAAGAAGGTAAAATAAGAAAGAGAGAGAAAACAAGAGAGGCTCATTTTCCGGCTGCTCGAACTCGACTCACCGATACGAAAAACAAGGCGTATCGGCGCCACGGAAAACAATCTCTCACGAGCGCGCGGTGGATTGATGGAATATTCTCGAAGGGACGCGGCGAGAGTTGGCTGCTGTTGAAGGAGGGGAAGGGGAGGGGGAGGGATAGGGGGGGTGGGGTGTAAGGAGGGAGGGGAGGGGGAGGGGTTAGGATGCGAGGGAGGTGTTGAAGGAGGGGAGGGGGAGGGGGAGGGATAGTGGGGGTAGGATGTGAGGGGGAGGGGGTGTGTTGAAGGAGGGGTGGGATGCAAGGGGGGGGGGTAAGAGGGGGTTGAGGATGGGTGGGGGTGGGGGTGCGGGTAGGATGCGAGGGGGGGGGGGGGTGGGGAAGGAGGGGAGGGGGTGGGGGTTGGATGTGAGGGGGAGGTTGAAGGAGGGGAGGGGAGGGATAATAGGGGTGGGGTGGGGGTAAGAGGGGGATGGGGAGAGGTGGGGTGGGGGTGGGGGTAGGATGCGAGGGGGGGGGTGAAGGAGGGGAGGGGGAGAGGTGGGGTAGGGGTAGGATGCGAGGGGAGTGTTGAAAGAGGGATGGTGGGGGTAGGGGTGGGGGTAGGATGCGAGGGGGATGTTGAAGAAGGGGGAGGGGGAGGGGTAGTGGGGGTGTGGGTTGGATGCGAGGGGGCGGGTTGAGGAAGGAGGGGAGGGGGAGGGGTGTGTTGAAGGAGGGGAGGGATAAGAGGGGGATGAGGATGGGTGGGGAGGGGAGAGGGGATTTGTGGGTGGGGGTAGGATGTGAGGGGGGTGTTGAAGGAGGGGAGGGGGAGAGGAGGGGTGTGGGTAGGATGCGAGGGGGGTGTTGAAGGAGGGGAGGGGGGGAGGTGGGGTGGGGATGGGGGTAGGATGCGAGGGAGGTGGGGGTAAGAGGGGGATGAAGATGGGTGGGGAGGGGAGAGGAGATTTGTGGGTGGGGAAGGGGTGGGGATTGGGTGGAGGGGTAGGTGTGGGTGGGTTAAGGGAAGTAAATGGATAGGGAGAGGGTTCGTGGGAGGGGGAGGATGGGGCAGGTGTGATGGGGGAAGGGGAGAGGGATGGGTGGGGGTAGGGTGGGGATAGGAGAGAAGAGGGATATATTAGGAGGAGGAGGAGGGGGTAGGAACAGGTGGGGAGGGAGTGTTTGCGAGGAGTGGGTAAGGAGGGGGTGGAGGGGCTGGATGAGGGGGGGGGGAGATGGGGGTTGGGTGGAGAGGGGGTGGAGAGGGGGTGGAGGGCGTTGGGTGGGTTAGGGGAGGTAAATGGGGGGTTCGTGGGAGGGGGAGGATGAGGTAGGTGTGAGTCGGTAGGGGGAGGAGGTGTAGGTGTGATGGGGAGGGGGAAGGATGAATAGATAGAGAGGAAAGGAAAAAGGAGAGAGAAGAGGGGGGAGGGCAGAAGGAGGAGGAGGAGGAGGAGGAGGAAGAGGAGGAGGAGGAAGAGGAGGAGGAGAAGGAGGAGGAGGGGTTGGGAATGGGGGTAGGACATGAGTTGTGGGTGGGGAGGGGGAGCAGGGTAAACGGGGAGGGAAAAGGAGGGGGAAGAGAGGGGTGGGTAGGGAGGGGGAAGGGAGGAGGTATCAAGGTGTATGGGAAAGAGGGAGAAAAGAGGGGGGAGGAAAGGGGGAGGTAAGGAAATGGATGATTGGAGAGGTGGGGGGGGAGGGGGGGACGGGTAGGTGGAAGTGGTAGGGGGAGTAGGGGAGGGGGGAGGAAAGGTAAT
>NW_028234406.1:48730455-48735455 GCF_977035675.1 Penaeus japonicus
GAGAAGTGAAGGAGGGAGGGGGGGAGGGGGGGGGGGGGGGGGGGGGGAGGAAAGAAGGAGGAAAGGAGGGAGAAGTGAAGGAGTAAGGAGGGAGGGCGATGGGAGGGGAGGGGGGGGAGGGGGTGGAGGAAAAGAAGGAGGGAAAGGAGGGAGAAGTGAAGGAGTAACTTTGATCTACCATTGCTTAGGCCCACCTGGAAGGGGGGGGAGGACGGGTGGGTAGAGGGGGGGGGACGTGGGAGGAGAAGAGGGACGAGTTGGGGTCGGCGAGGCAGGGCAGCGACGGAGAGGGGGCCGGGGTGGGGGGGAGGGGGGGGGAGGGGAGGGAAGGGGGGGGAGGAAGGAAAAGAAGGAGGGAGGAAAGGAGGAAGAGAGGCTGGCTGGGAGGGGACCCAAACCGAGTTGAGAAGGGGAGGGTGGGGAGGGAGGGGGGCGGTGGGTAGGGGATTAGTCGGAGGAGGGGGGGGGAGGGGCGGGGAAGGTACTATATACTGTGTACCGCAAGTAGTGAAGGAGTAAGGGAGGGTGAGGGGAGGGGGAGAGGGGGGAGGAGGGAGGGAAGAGCGGAAGAGAGTGTAAGGGGGAGTTGTAGTGGGGAGGGTAAGAGGGGGGGTCGAGGGGGAAGGGGAGGGTGGAGCCAAAAAGGAGGAGTAAAGGAGGAGAAGGAAGGAGTAAGGAGTGGGAGGGGGGAGGGGAGGGGGGAGGGGAAGGAAAGAAAAGAATGAGGAGGAGAAGGAGAAAGAAAGGGAAGGAGTAAGGAGGGGAGGAAGAGTGGGGGAGGGGGGCAGGGGGGAGAAGAGAGAGGCCGAAAAGGAGGGAGAAGTGAAGGAGGTAAAGGAGGGGGAGGGGGGGGGAGGGGGGGAGGGAAAGGGGCGAGGAGGCACAAGGAGAGTAAAGGAGTGAAGAAACGTGTGTGTGAAGGAGTAAGGAGGGGAGGGGGGGGAGGAAAAGAAAGGAGGAGAACGGAGGGAGAATGTGAGAGGGAGAAGGAGGGGGGGGGGGAAAAGAGAGAATAGGGGGGAGGAAAAAGAAGGAAGGAAGTGGAGGTTGTAAGTGAGGGAGAGGGAAGGGGAGGGGAGGGAGGGGGGAGGAAAAGAAGGAGGAAAGGAGGGAGGAGTGGAGGCGCAAGTGAAGAGAAGGAGGGGAGGGGGGAGGGGGGGAAAAGAAGGAGGAAGAAGGGACGAAGTGAAGGAGGAGGATAGGGAGGGGAGGGGGGGGGGGGAGGAAAAGGAGGGAGGAAAGGAGGGAGAAGTGAAGGAGTAAGGAGGGGGAGGGGAGGGGGGGGAGGAAAAAGGGTGAGGAAAAGGGGGTAACGGAGGAGAAGTGAAGGAGTAAGGAAACGAAGGAGGAAAGGAGGGAGGAGAAGGGAAGGAGGAAGGGGGAGGGGGGGGAGAAAGTGAAGGGGGGGAGGAAAAGAAGGAGGAGGGTGAGGGGGGCGGAAAGAAGGAGGGAAGGAAGGATGGAGGGGGGGGAGGGGGGGAGGAAAGAAGGATGAAAGGAGGGAGACGAAAGAAGTGATGGTAGAAGTGAAGGGAGGACGGAGGGGAGGGGGGAGAGGAAAAGAAGGAGGAAAGGAGGGAGAAGTGAAGGAGGAAGTAGGGGAGGGGGGGAGGGGGGAGAGGAAAAGAAGGAGGAAAGGAGGGAGAAGTGAAGGAGGGAGGGGGGGAGGGGAGGGGGGGGGGGGGGGGAAAGAAGGAGGAAAGGAGGGAGGGGGGAGGGAGGGAGGGGGGGGAGGGGGGGAGGAAAAGAAGGAGGGAAAGGAGGAGATAATAACTTGATTACGGAGGGGAGGGGAGGGGGGGGGAGGTAGTAGAGGGGAGGAAGAAGGAGGAGGAGGAGACCCCCCCTCACGCCTGGAGGTAGGAGTTGAGGAGGGGGATTGGGGGAGAAACAATACGGAGGGCACAGGAGAAAAAAGGAGAAGTGAAGGAGGAGGGGGAGGGGGGGAGGGAGGGGGGGGAGGGGGGGAGGGGAAAGAAGGAGGAAAGGAGGGAGAGGGGGAGGAGGGACGGAGGGAGGGGAGGGAGGGGGGGGGGGGAAAAGGAAGGAGAAAGGAGGAGAAGTGGAAGGAGTAAGCGAGGAGGGGGGGGGGGGAAAGGAGGGAAGGAGGAGGAAAGGGGAGAGAGGAGGGGGGGGGGAGGGGGGAGGGGGGGGAGGAAAAGACGGAGAAAAGAAGGGGAAGGAGGGAGAAAGAAGGCAGTAAGTGAGGGAGGGGAGGGGGAAGGAGGGGGGGAGGGAGGAGGAAGGAGAGGAGGAGGAGGAGTGAGGGAGGGGGAGGGGGAGGAGGGAGAGGGGGAGGAAAGGAGGGAAAGGCGGGGAGAAGGAGTAAGGAGGGAGGGGGAGGGGGGGGGGGGGGGGAGGAAAAGAAGGAGGAAAGGAGGGAGAAGTGAAGGAGTGAGGAGGGGAGGGGGGGGGAGGGGGGGGAGGGAAAGGGGAAGGAGGGGAGGTGGAAAGGTAAATAGGAAGGAGGGGAGGGAGGGGGGGGAGGGGGGGAAAGTGGGAAAGAAGGAGGGGAAGGAGGGGTGAGGGAGTAAGGAGAGCGTAATGAGGGGGGGGGGGAGGGGGGGGGGGAAGAAGGAGAGAAAGGAGGGAGAAGGTGAAGAGGAAGGAGGGGAGGGGGGAGGGGGGGAAGAAAAAAGGAGGAAAGGTACGAAGAAGGAGGAAGGAGGGGAGAAGTGAAGGGAAGGAGGGGACGGGGGGGGGGGGAAAAAAGGAAAAAGAGGGAAGAGGGAGGAAAGGAGGGGAAGTGAAGGAGGGGGGGAGGGGGGGGGAGGAGGGGGGAGAAAAGGAGGAAAGGAGGGAGAAGTGAAGGAGATGAGGGGGGAGGGGAGGGGGGGAGGGGGGGAGGAGAAGGAGGGAGGAAAAGGGAGAAGGAGGAGGGGAGGGGGGGAGAGGGAAGGAAAAGGGAAGGAGGGAAGGAGGGGAGGGGGGAGGGAGGGAAGGGGGGGAAAGAAAGGGGAAAGGAGGGAGGGAGAAGTGAAGGAGGGTGAGGGGGGGGAGGGTGGGAGGGAAAGAAGGGGGAGGAAAATAGGAGGGAGAAGGGGGGGGAAGGAGGGAGGGGAGGGGGGGGGGGGGAAGAAGAAGGAGGGAAAGGGGGAGAAGTGAAGGAGGACAGGAGGGGGCAGGGGGGGGGAAGGAGGGAAGTGAGGAGTAAGGGAGGGAGGAAGAAGTGGGGGGTGGGGGGGAGTGAAAAGAAGGAGGAAAGGTGGGAGAGAGTGAAAGGAGGGGAGGGGGGGGGGAGGGGGGGGGAAAAGAGGAGGAAAGGGAGGGGGGAATAAGAAGTGAAGGAGGAGAGGGGAGGGGGGGGAGGGGAGGAGGGAGGGGAGGGAGGGGGACGTGAAGGAGGGAAAGGAAGGGGGGAGGGAGGGAGGGAGGAGGGGAGAAAAAGAAGGAGGAAGGGGGGAGGAAGGGAAGGGGGAGGGGGGAAGGGGGGGGGGGGAAGGAAAGGGAGGGGGGAGGAAGAGGGGGAAGGAGGGGAGGGGAGGGGAAGGGGGGGAGGGGAAAGAGAAAGAAGGGAGGAAGAGGGAGAGGGGAGGAGGGAGGGGGAGGGGGGGAGGAAAAGAGGAGGAGGGGAAAGGAGGGAGGAAGGAGGGGAGGGGAGGGGGGAGGGGGGAGGGGGGAGGAAAGAAGGAGGGAAGGAGGGAGAAGAGAAGGAGAAGGAGGGGAGGGGGGGGGGAGGGGGGGGGGAGGAAGAAGAGGAAGAGGAGAAGTGTAGGAAGAAGGAGGGGAGGGAGAGGGGGGGGAGGGGGGGAGGAAAAAGAAGGAAAAGGAGGGAGAAGTGAAAGGAGGGGGGAGGGAGGGGGGGGAGGGGGAAGGAAAGGAGGAAAGGAGGAGGGTGGAAGGGAAGGGGGGGAGGGGGGAGGAGAGGGGAAGGGAAAGGAGGGGAAAAAGAAAAGAAGGAGGGAAGGAAGGAGAAGGAGGGGAGGGGAGGGGGGGGAAAAAGGGAGGAAAAGAGGGGGAAGGAGGTGAAAGTGAGAAGTGAAGGAGGCTAAGGAAGGGGAGGGGGGGAGGGGGGGGGGGAAAAGAAGGGGAAGGGGGAGAAATGAAGAGGAGAAGTGACGGAGGGGGAGGGGGGGGGAAAGAAGGGGGGGAGGAAAAAGAAGGAGGGAGGGGGGAGGGGGAGACGGGAAGGGGGGGGGGAGGGGGGGAAGGGGAGGGGGAAAGAGACAGTAGAGGGGGAGGGGGGGGAGGACAAAGAGGGGAAGAAGGAGAAAGGATTAAGGGGGAGAGGGGGGGAGGGAAGAAGGGGGAGGAAAAGAAGGAGGGAAGGAGGGAGAAGTGAAGGAGGAAGGAGGGGAGGGGAGGGGGGGGGAGGAAAAGAAGGAGGAAAGGAGGAAGAAGTGAAGGAGGAAGGAGGGGAGGGGGGGAGGGAGGAGGGGAGGGGGGGGAGGGGGGGGGGAGGGTGGGGGAGGAAAATAAAAAGAAGGAGGAAGAGGGGAGGAAAAGAAGGAGGAGGAGGAGGGGGGGAGGTGTAAGGGGGGAGGGGGGAGGAGGAAAGATGGGGAAAAGGATAGGAGGAAGGAGGGAGAAGTGAAGGAGGAAGGAGGGGGCGGGGAGGAGTGGCGAGGAAAAGGAATGAGGAAAGGAGAAGAACGTGAAGGAAAGTAAGGAGGGGGAGGGGGGCAGGGGCGGGAGGGGGGGGGGGAGGGGAGGGGGGGAAAGAAGGAGGAAAGGAAGGAGGAAGTGAGGAGTAAGGAGGGAGGAAGGGGGAGGGGAGGGAGGGGAGGGGAGGGGAGGACAAGTGGGGGGGGAGGGGGGGAGGAAAAAGAGGACGGGAAAGGGGGAGAAGTGAAGAAGAGGGGGAGAGGAGGAAGGAGGAAAATGAGGAAAAAGAAGGAGGTGAGGAGGGAGAAGTGAAGGGGAGGGGGGGGGGGGGGGGGGAGGAAAAGAAGGAGGAAAGGAGGGAGAAGTGAAGGAGGAAGGAGGGGAGGGGGGAGGGGGGGAGGGGAGGGGGGGGGGGGGGGAGGAAAAGAAGGAGGAAAGGAGGGAGAAGTGAAGGA
>NW_028234406.1:48792088-48807088 GCF_977035675.1 Penaeus japonicus
AAAAAACAAATAAAATGCGTTATGACGAACAACATAAACACAACAAACTCACACTCAAAAAAAAAATAAAATAAAAAAAATAAAAATAAATAAATAAAAACAACAACAACATAACAGACACGAAGGCCACTATAGAACAATACGAATCCCCTTGTGACAAAAGCCTCCCAAATGAACATAACAAGAACCTACGGAAGCATAATGACCTCTTTACGAAGGACAAAGGAATCTCCCCCACACACCCTCCCCCCTCCCCCCCTCTCTAAAGAAGACAAACAATACATATCCGACGATTATCAATTCCCAGATGCCTTCGCTCGTTACAAGGCATTTATGACCGGTAATTATCCCTCGCCTCTGCTCATTAGGGGGTCGATACCACCTCATTATGGGTGATGACGGCCGGTACTCCACGTCACCTGTTTTCATGAGGCGTGTTATGGGGCAGGAAGGGGCGTGTCTAGAACCTGTCTGTCATGAACGTGTTGTAAACTTGTTTGGTATTTGGATGGGTATTTTTTTTTCTATACTTTGTTACATCTTTATCATATTTTATTATACTTTATTACATCTTTATCATATTTTATCATACTTTATTACATCTTTTTTATATCTCATGTTCATTATTTAAATAAAATGTAAGAAATATTAAAAGGAATACATCACGTTAACCATCTCACTGACAGGTGTCTTCGTCTAGAGTGTCTGATTTTAATCAAGAAGATAATAGATTTCGAAATCGATTTGTGAATTATGAACCAAATGCTCACAGTTCAATTAGATTAAGATATAAAAGTGTAACTCGTGTTTCATTTCATCGTGAAATTGAAAAATATAGAAAAAAAAGAAAAAAAAGAAACAGATAAATGAGAGAAGATGAGAAAAGAGGAGAAGAAAAATGAGAAAGAGATGAGAAGAAAAATGTAGGAAAAAAAAAGAGAAAGATATGAGAGGAAAAATGTAGGAAAAAAGAAAAAGAGAAAGAGAAAGATAAAATGATGATGATAAGAAGAAAAGGATGAAAAAAGGGAGAGAGAAGAAAATGGAGAATGTTTTGAAACAAAAGAAAGAACGAAAGGAAGGAGAAAATATAATCAAAAGGAAACAAAGACGTAAGAAAAAGAAAGAGATATAAAAGGAAGATTATAATGTTAATGAAAAGAAAACAAAGACAGAAATAAAAATCTCTTTTACCTTTCTGTAAAGTTACAAAAGTCGGATTGTGAAGCCATTTCGTTTAGAATAAACTACAAAACCATTACATTAATATAGGTTTACATCCAAAAATAAAACAAATCAAATCATAAAAGCATAACATTATAAAACATTATAAAACGTAAAAATAATCGACACCCATAAATCCCTATAAATATAGTTCTAGATTTTATTATTATTATTATTATTATTTTTCTATATTCGTAAATTCGTGGAATCATTCTTTAACTAAAGCTATAATATCAAATAACTATAAATAACATGAATGAATAATTAATGTTATTGTTATGAAACATTAATAAAATAAAGCCATATGTTTCCATAAGAGTCTTTAAACTCCTATGAATAAAAAATACCTCTATAAAATCAGGGCACAAATTCCTATAAATAAGCCTACAAAACCCCAAATTCAAACCCCTATATACATTGGGCTTCCAATACCTATAGATAAGACAAACCAAACCATAAAACGAAAAAAAAAAAAAAAAAAAAAAAAAAAAAAAAGGCGCATAAATACCTATTCATAACACTATACATTATTCGCCATAAAGCACCCGATTCCCTTTTACTTCTCAAGAGTCATAAACGTCTGGGTTGGAAAGCCATTCGTACTCGCCTACTCTATTGTTAGAAGCCTCTTGTTAGACACCATCGCTCTTCGAAACGGCTTTATAATCCTGGTATTTTTCTCCCTATGGGTTTCTGGGGAGAATGAAAGGGGTTGTAATTCTGTTGCCTTTTCGATGCCAGAGTGTGTGTTGTGGCGTTTTTTTTTTTTTTTTTTTTTTTTTTTTTTTGGTGTTTGTGATGGAATTAGATTAGGGGTGGGGGTAGGGGATGGGGGTCTGGGGGTAGGATGGGGGAAGGGAATAGGGCTGGGGAAAGGGACTAGGGGCTGGGGGGAGAGTGTAGGGGCTGGGGGTGGGGGGGGTTTTTTTGGATGGGGGAATGGGATGGGGGGGGGGGGGGGGGACAGGGGGGTTGGGGTTGGGGGGGGGGGGGGGGAGAGGGGGGGATGGGGGGAAGGGGAAGGGGGGGGAGGGGGCGGGGAGCTTTTGGGGGAGGAAAGGGGGGTCGGTGGGGATGAAATTTTGCAAAAAATTTTTAAAAAAAAATCAAATGGGGGGGGGGGGGGGGGGGGGGGGGCGGGGGGGGGGGTTTAAATGGGGGGGGGGGGGGGGGGGGGAGTACCATGAGGGGGGAGGGTATCCAGAGGGCGTAGGGTATCAGTAAAGAGCAGGGTGATAGGGGGGGAGGGGGAGGGTCTCAGGAACGAGAGGGTGTTGGGGAGAGGGCATGGGGGGGGGGAGGTCACAGGGGCGGGAGGGTGTTAGGAAGGGGGGGGGGAGAGTTAAAAGGGGGGGAGGGTCTTAAGGGATTTCCTGGACACTGTATTGTATAGTGACATGCAAATGTGCTACGCTAGCGTGTTAGTAACTTTCTAATTTCGTTTCGTGCCTTTTGCTCTTTTCTTATTTTTCTGGTTATTCTTATTTATTGCTCTCTCCTAGCATTTTCACTGTGGGTTTCTTTCTCTTTCGTGCCATTTCACTTTCTAGAGCACTGTTCAAACACGAATGCAAACACACGCACACGCGCCGTTCGACTAACTCCGCAAAGTCTGTCTACACTGTATCACAACACTCTCAAACTACATACATCATTGTGGGGTTTTGTTGTGGTGTGTGTGAGAGAGTGTGATTGTGGTGAGTGTGTGTGAGATTGTGTGATTGGTAGATCGTGTAGAGTGTGGTGTGTGTGTGGGTGGTTGAGTTGGTGATAGTCGTGTGAGTGTGTGTGGGTGAGTCGAGAGTGTTAGTGTTGTGTGAGTGTGAGTGTGTGTGCTGTGAGTGAGTGTGTGTGAGTGTCAGTGGGTGTGTGTTGTGTGACATTGAGTGTGTGTGTGTGAGGTGGATGTGTTGTGTTGGGGGGGGGGGGGGGGGGTGGGGGGGGGGGGGGGGTGGTGGGAGGGTGTTAGGTAGATTGTTTGATGTGTGGGTGAGAGTGTGGGTGTGAGTGTGTGGTGAGAGTGTGTGTGTGTGTGTGTGTGGAGTGTGTGTGGTTGGTGAGTTAGGATACAAAGGGTGAGAGGTGAGAGAGTGTGCACGTGAGCTGTGTGAGTGAGTAGGATGAGAAATGAGTTTGTAGGATCTAACTTGAGTTATAAGGAGATAGATCGTGTGTGATGCTGAGTGTGAGTGGATTGTTGTGTTATGAGAGTGGTGTGTGTGTCTGGGTGTGTGAGTGTGAGGTGAGTAGTGAGTTAGAGTGAGTTACGTGTGATTGTGTGTGTGATGAGAGAGTGAGTTGGTGTAGGGTGAGAGTGGGTCAGTGTGTGTGTGAGTGTATGTGTATTGTTGTGTACAGTGGGTGTTGTGGTGTACTAGTCTGTGTGTTTGGTGTGTGGTGAGAGTGAGAGTTTGTTAGAGTGTGTTATAGAGTTGGGTGGGACCGGGTGGTGGGGGGGGGCGGGTGGGGGGGGGGTGACTGGGTGCGGTAGGGGGTGTGTGGGAGGAGTTAGGGTGTTTGGGTGTTCTGTTTGGAGTGGGTGTGATTGTGTGAGTGATGTGTTCGGAGTCGAGTGTGAGTGGTGTGTGTGAGTTAGTGGAGTTGTGATGGGGGGGGGGTGTGTGTGGTAGTTTAGGGAGTTTGGTGTATGTGAGTGTGGGTGAGGAGATTGTGTGTGATGTTCTTTTTATTGAGACACTTTGTGAGGGTGTGTGTCTGAGGTCAGTGGGTAGTTAGATGTGAGTTTTGTTTGTAGAGAGTATTGAGATAGGGTGCGTTGATTTGAGATGCATAAGAGTGAGTGAGAGTCATATTCTTGAGAGTGATATAGATATAGATATAGCAGTTTGATTCAGTTATTGAGGATGAGATTTATAAATAGAGTTTTACATTTATAGGGGATAAGGTAGTTTGTATATTCGAGATTCCGAATTTCTATAGATATTGATATATAGTGATTATTTATATTGAAATCGCTCAGCGCTCTGCCAGCTCGCTCTCTCGCTATCTCTGCGCCGCTGCTGAGCCGCGCGCGCGCGCGAGCGCTCGAGCATCTGCTCCTCTCTCTCTGTCTCCTCTCGCCTCTCTATTACTATATATATATATATATATATCTATATATTTATATATATTTTATATATATTCAGATATATAACTATAATATCATATTTAATATGATATAATAATGTATATAGACTATTATATATATATATTATATATATATATTATATATATTATCTGTTTTACTATGATGTATATGTTGTGTGTGTGTGTGTGCGCGCGCGTATGTGTGTGTAACTTTCTATCTATCTATCTATCTATATAGCCGTTTATATCTATATCTATCTATCTATATATCTGTCCCTCCGTTCCCCTTTGAACTCCAAATGCTTTCTTTCCATTTTCCGGAGCAATTCTGCCAAAGAAGATGAGGTTTGGTGCTTCAGATGTCTCGTCACAGTGCAATTTCTGGAAAGATTCTCTCACATCTGGGGGTTTCCTCTCGGTCAGCTGCATACAGTAATGTTATGTATTATATATATATAATATATATATATTGATATATATATTATATATATATATATATAATATATATATATGTATTGTATATATATATATATAGGGGACAGGGGTATAGTATATATGTATATCATTATCTATAATACTCACACACACACTCACACATCTTTCTCTATTCTCACTCTCTCTCTTCTCGTCTCTCCCATCATCTCTCTCTCTCTCTCTCTCCTTCGCCTATCTCTCTCTCATCTCTTCTCTCTCTCTCTCTCTCTCTCTCTCTCTCCTGTATGTATATATATACACTTTTTATATATAGAGTATTATATATATATAATATATATATAATATATATATTAGTAGTATATATATATGATACCATATAATAATGTATATAATTATACAATACATATATATATTGGCTATATATATAATATTATATACTATCAGCAAGTATATATATATATATATGTATATATATATATGGGGTGAGGGAAGGGGGGGGTATATATTCACACACACACACACACACACACACATACACACAGACACACATCTTTCTCTTTCTCACTCTCTCTCTGTCTATCATTCTCTCTCTATGTATATGTAGTATGTGTGTGAACGCATATGTGTGTTCATATATATATATATATATATATATATATATATATATATAATATATATATATATATATAAAATCTACCGCATATAATCATTATCACTGTCATGATTACAGTTGATATACATATTCACTCCACTTTCTGAATGTTTCACAAAAGTTGCCATAACAACATGTTCTCAATACTCTATAGATATAAAGTATGACCGAATACTAAGGCTACACTATCTACATTCTCTTGCCGCTCTATCTACAATGCTTACAGTGCTTATGCTACGAAATCTATATAATCATCGGTACTACAGAAACAATGTTTAAATCTAAATCCAAATCTTGGCACTCAACACCCAACACTATATACTATACAGAAACTAGTCAATAAAACGAACAATCCTTACAACACAAATACCAAAGTAATGAAAAAGAGAGAGAGAGAGAGAAACACACACACACACACACACACACACAAAAAAAAAAAAAAAAAATCCACTCTCTTAGCCCTCTTCTGATCCACAAAAGACAAACAATAACAAAACTACAAACCCCACCTTTTTTCACAAAACAAATCTTATTTTCAACAACAGATAGACAGAAACCAGGCTTCTCGCAACACCTCCACACAAAGTACACCTACCTTTGTATCCTCAAAACAAGCATGAGAGAGAGAGAGAGAGAGAGAGAGAGAGATGAAGAGCAAGGCTATGGAAGTGATAGAAAAATGAACGAGAGAGAGAGCAGGAGAGGAGAGAGAACGAGAAGAGGAGAGAGATGAGAGATGAGAGAGAGCGTAGGCGAGAGAGACTGAGAGAGGGAGAGCGAGGAGGAGGGAGCGAGGGCGGAGAGGAGGAGAGGAGACGAACGGGAGAGAGCAGGAGGGGAGAGGGAGCGAAGAGAGACGGAGAGAGAGAGAACGAGAGAACAAAGAAAGAGAGAGAGGAAAGAGGAGCGAGAGAGGATGTGTAGAGAGGGAGAAGGGAGGGAGATGAGAGAGAGAGAGAGGTCAAGGAGAGAGGATGGAGAACGAGATAGAGACAGGAGATGGGAGCGATGGGAGGTATAAGAAATTCCGAGAAGAGAGTGAGGAGAGAGAGAGAGATATGGGGGAGCATGGAGAGACAGAGAGAGAGGAGAGAGGAAGAGAGATGTTGAGAGCGGCGGAGATTGAAGAGAGAGTGAGAGAGAGAGGGAAAGCGGAGATGAGTGAGAGAGACATTAGAGAGAAGCAAGAGATGTGAAAGAGGGAGAGAGAGAGGCTGAGAGGGAGAGAGAGGGTGAAAGCGAGAGTGTATTGAACCGTAGCAAGCTCGAAGAGAGAGAGAGGAAGAGAGGATGAGAGATGGCAGATGAGAGAGGGAAGGGAATGAGCGAAGAGAGCAGCGAGAGAGGAGAGAGAATTGAGAGAGATGGAGAGAGAGAGAGAGAGGAGAGAGCAGGAGTACGTGAGAGAGAGGAAACAGATGAAATGAGAGAGTAGAGAGAGATTGAGAGAGGAGGTGAGAAAGGCGAGAGAGGATGACACCTAGCGAGAGAGGAGAGGAGGGACGAGAGAGGCAGAGCGACGGAGATATTGAGAAGACGATGAGAGATGTAAGAAGGCGGTGAGCGTCGAGTGACAGATCGGATTGGAGAGAGAGCTGAAGAGAGTGGAGAAGTTTGGTACGAGGAGAGAGGGGAATGGAGGAGCCATTAGTGAAAAGGATTGAAGTATGATGGAGAGATGAGAGTAGAGAGTGTGACGAGAGGAGAACGATGAGGAGAAGAAGAGAGGAGATGAAGAGAGTTGAGACAACGATTGAGAAGGCGAGTGAGTTACGAGAAGGAAAGAGAGAGAGGGTAGGGGAAGTAGACGGGGGCACCCCCCCCCCCCACACCCCCCCCCCCCACCCCCCCCCCCCCCCCCCCACCCCCCCCCACACGCTATGATGCGTTATTGCCGGGTTGAGGACGCAGCCAGAGCCTGGGGGGAGGAGACGCATCGTGTTGGGCGTAGGTGCTAAGTGCGGTAGAGACAGTGAGGGAGTCTAGGGGTAGCGGGAGCGTGGAGTTCGGAGTGCGAGAGGGGCTGACGAGAAGGTCAGTTGCTTCCGAGGTGGTGGGAGAAATCTGATTGAGAGGAGGGGCTTGCGATAGAGAGGTCCAGGTGGGTGGGCCCCCGCATCATGGCGGGTAGTTTGGGGGGAGTTCGTGATAGGCAGAGTTCGACTTTGTGGCATGCGTGGGGGAGGGGGAGAGGATGAGTGGAGAGCTTGGGGCCCGTGGAGAGGGGGGCTGGGGGGGTTGTAGGCGAGACGAGGAATGAAGTGAGGGCGCGTGGAGGGAGGGCGTCTTGGGAGGCCCAAACGAGGTTGAGGAGGAAGAGTCCGGAACAGTTGAGAGCGAGATGAGTAATAGTGAGGGTGACGTTGCGGAGTTGGAGAGTAAGGTGTAGATGTTTGGGGCCTGAAGGATAATATGGTTGGTGTGATGTTGTAAATTGGGAGATTTAGATAAGTAGCGAGCGAGGTAGCGGGAGTGGTTATGAAACTAGAGGGTATGAAGGTGGGAGTCAGAAGGAGGAGCGGTGTACGAGAGAGTAGTGGAGGGGGGAGAACTGTGTGTGTGAGAGCGAGTGCAGGGGAGGGGGGTAGGGAGGTGAGTACTTTGAGGTGGTGGCTGGGGTGGGCGTTAGGAGGGGGGGGAGTGAAGAGGAGAACGAGGGGGGCTTGAGTGGCGAAGGGGAGGAAGTGTGGATGGGAGTAGTATGGGGTTTGTGGGGTGTTGCGATGGGGTGGGGGTGGGAGAGTAGGGAGGGGGCGTGGGGTATGGAGTTGATGTGGTATGGAGGGTCGGGAGTGGGGAGAGAGGAGGTCGGGGGTGGATTGGGGGGGGAGGGGTAGGGTGAGTGATGCTAAGAGGGTTCTTTAGGAGGGGGGAGATATGACTGCCTGCGTGAAAGAGGGAGAGGAGTGGGTAAGAGGAGGGCGGTGGGGTGGATATTCTGTGTACTTTACGTAACTGGATGAGACGTGGGGGGAGGTGAGGGGGGGGAGGGTTGGGGGGGGGGGCGTGTTGGAGATGAGGGAAGGGATTGTAAGTGGTGAAGTGAAATTTGGTTTGGCGAGAGGAATGTTGGACGAGGTAGGAGGGGATTGGAGGGCGGGAGGAGGTACGTTAGGGTGGGGGGAAGTGAAGGATAGGGAGATGCGTATCTGAGGGACTGGAGGAGATCCAGTGTATTGTGCCCGGGGAGACATGGGGTTGGAATGGGATAGGTGCGGGGGATAGTTGTGGTGGAGCGGTGGGTACGGGAGGAATGAGAAATAGAGTCGGGTTATGTGTGGGGAAGATGGAAGGGTAGGGAGGGACGTGGCGGTGAGAGCGGTGGGAGGGGTGGTGAAGTGTGCGGGAGATATGGGTGTGTTGAGGGAAGGGGGGTGAGATGGATAGAGGAGTAAAGGGTGGAGAGAGAGAGAAGAGAAGTGAGCAGGACGAGAGAGAGAGTGCGGAGGAGTGATGGATGTAGTGCCGAGTAAGTGTTTTCGATGAATAGTGGTGTAGAGAGAGAGAGAGAGCACGCTCCGAAAAGCGCGCGAGAGAGAGAGAGACATGGAGAGAGAGAAAGAGAAAAGAGAGAGAGAGAGAGAGAAGAGAATGCGAGGAGAGCGAGCGATGCGAGAGAGAGATGGAGAGGAGAAGCGCCCTGAGAGAGAGAGAGAGAGAGAGAGTAAGCGAGAGAGAGAGAGAGAGAGAGAGAGAGAGAGAGAGAGAGAGAGAAAGAAAGAGAGAGAGAGAGAGAAGTCAAACCAAATCCCCATTCTCTCTCTACACATTCTGCGTGACTTAGCTGCTCCAGAGTGAGCTAGGAACATCTGCTTTTAGCTTCTGTACATCGCGAGGTCCTTTGTCATGCTAGTTTTAGTGTACATTTCGTGTTCGTTTTCGTTTCTCGGGTTCGTATTGACGGGGTGGTCTTCAGATGTATGGTTGTATGGTTGTCCTTGTTATTTGTTGATATGAAGTATTGAAGACAATAATTAAATGTTAGGAGAGATAACTAATATAAAGATGAGTTAAAGGTATTCTAATAATAGGAAGAATTTGTGCGTTTGGGGGATGTTGTGTGAGGTTGGTTTGTGGTTTGTTTGTGTGCTTGTTTCTGTTTCTGTTTAGTAGAAGGTTTGACCTTTTTTCGTTGGTTATTCGTTTAGCTTTGCATCTATAGGCTATTTTTTACGTAATGATTATGTTCGAAAATATGTAATATAGAGTTGTTGGGAACTTTTTTTTTTTTTTTTTCGAGCATTATAAATATATATAAGATATATATATAAATTTTTTTTTTTTTTTTTTTTTTATTATTCTTCAAGTTGTACCTTTCGTAAAACGTGGTAATACATTATTCCGACTGATTTTTTTTTTCAGATATTTCAGTGCTAGAAATACACAAGATGGAAAGGTGTGTCTTATCATCCCATATATTATATATTATTATATATATATATATAGTAATATATATATATTATAAATGCATTATATATTATATATATTATATATTATATAGTTGTATAATGATATATATCATATATTATATATATACATACTATATATGATTGATATATATATATAATAAGATTATATATATATTAATATCTATATATAATACATATATATATATGTCATATATATATATATATATATATATATATATATATATTCTTTTTTTTTCTTTTCTTTCTTTTTTGTTACCATTTATTTATTTACCATAGTTTACCTATTTTGATTCACGAAAGATACCCTACCCCCATGAAAAACAAAATAAAAATCCTCACACATAGAAAAGAAAAAGAATGAAATAAAGTAAAGAACCGACGAACTCATAAAATTACAGAAGAAAAATTAATAAAAAAGAGAAAGGAAGATTTGTTTTTTTTCTTGAAATTTATCGCCAATTATTGCGACATGATAGTATCTTTAAATTATTCCCTATTCTTTCCAATTCTTTGCCTTTTCCTAATCCACACACACACACACACATACACACACACACACACAAACACACACACACACACACACACACACACACACACACACACCAAAAAAAAAAAAAAAAAGGTAGTAAAGAAAAGAAAAGTAAGAGTGAAGAAAAGTAAAACATGAAAAATATCAATATAATAAAAAAAAAAAACACAAGGATTCTTACCCTTATAAGATAAAGAAAGAATAAAAGAAAGAAGGAAAGAAAAAAAAGACGAAAATAAATAATATTCAGCAACAGCATTGCAACCTCAACCAACTGGTCTTTCTGTTTGTTTGTTTTTTTGTTTTTTTAGATACTTCTTCATAAGTAAAAACAAACACACACGAATCCTTACACTTATAGAAGTAAGAAAGTAGAGAAAAGAAAGAGACAGATAAAGAAAGAAAAAGATATCATCAACATCACGACTTCAATCAACTCGCTATCTATTTCGCCATTCCTTTCAATAAATAAATGAATAAATGATAAATAGATAAATCAATGAATAAAAATAAATAAATAATAATAGATAAATAAGTAAATAAATATAATTAAATAAGATAAACAAATAAATAAATAAATAATATAAATAAAAATAGAAAGAAATACATACAAAGACAAATAAACATCAATAAGACGAAAGACAATACGCCCTTACGATCGGCAAAGAAGAAGAAGAAGAAGAAGAAAAAAAAAAACAACCAAAGCAAAAAAAAAAAAAAAAAAAAAAAAAAAAAAAAAAAAAAAAAACTCGAGGCCAGCAAAGCAGCCTCAAGCAATTTTCGACTTCTTCTCAAGCGCTTCCGAAGGCCCTCGTCGCCAAGATTAAGGAGTCCGACAGCGGAAGGACTCTCCTGGGGGGAGGGGGGGGGGGGGGAAGGAATACAGGTGAGGTAAATGTAGACTTGATATTTAAGTATCTTTTGTCTTTCAGCAGATAATTCGTTTATTTCATAGATAGCTGATGATCTATGTTACCAGCAAATTGTTTATGAATAGCGAGTAATGCATGATAATAACAAATGATTTGTGATGATAGGAAATACTTCGAAATTAGCAAATATTTGATGATATCTCCCACTGTTTATCTTATACAATCAACTGACAGCAGCTGACAGGGATTCGAATTTATGTCTGTTTGTGCGGTATAATCCTGTAATTAGAGCGCTATTCTAACCGCAGCTCTAATATCGCCATAACCAGGAACAGACGCGCTAGAAAAGAAGAACCACCATTTAATCAATCTAATATTTTACAGGGAGCTCAAAAAAAAAAGATTTTTTTTTTTTCACAAATTTAGTTCAGTTTAATGAATCAGTGTGGTTAAGTGAGGGTTTTAATTATTTAGTTTATATTTTTCTGGGACCTTGCCCTGGAGGATAATTATAGATTTAATAAAACGAAAACTAGTATCTAATGATTCAGATTTTTTCCTCTTCTTTCTTTCTTTTCTTTTATATAGCATCGTCTAAATCAGTTGACTCTCGTATTTGTAGATGTCAGAGGCTTTTGTTTCTCTCTCATTTGCATGGGTCTAATTATATATCAATATATCGTTAGACTTTATTTCATCATTTTTGTTGTTTGTGATTCGTAATCTCAAATCGTCTTCCCTATTAATTAATCTATTAAATTAATTTTGATATTGTACTCATACTTAGATGTCCTCACCTTTCAGTTCTATTTTCTTCTTCTCACTCTTAAAGTTTAAATCATAATAGATTTATTTTCCAAATGAAGATAAAACAAATTATGAAACATTACATATATGATACTAAATAGCAAAACACTCTTCCGTATTGATAATATGGAAGACAAACCCACTAAACACAAGACATATTTCTTACAATGTGAAACCTGGATTTCATCTTCAGGTCTGAGGAAAAAGAAGAGAAACAAGCACATAAGGGGGAAAATGGCGAAGCAACAAGCAGGGCAGATGAGCACTATTTTCCCCCATATATACCTGCTTCTCTCCTTTCTCCTTTGATCTGAAGATGAAATCCAGATGGGTTTCGAAACTGTAGTCTCATCTTCTAAGAAATATGTTCTGTGTATAGTGGGTTTGCCTGCCATATGTATTATTGTATTTTTGATTGCAATTAATTACTGTTTACAATAATGTTACTGGTAGTAATTTATTTATTAATAATAACTATGTATTCCTATTGGAAACTAAAACTGAAGCTAAAATGATAATGATAAGAAAATAAATTAAAATAATTCAAATAAAAGTAAGAAAAAAAACTAAACTGAAAAAGACAAAAAAAGAAAGAAAAAAAAACTCATCTCAGTGAAATATGAAAGTAAGAAAAAAACTAAATTGAAAAAGACAAAAAAAAGAAAAAAACTCATCTCAGTGAAATATGAAAGTAAGAAAAAAATAAATTGAAAAGGACAAACAAAAAAAGACAAAAAAAACAAAAAAACAAAACAAAACGGAAACTCATCTCAATGAAATATGAAAAATCGCCAAACCCAACTGAGCAACAGAACCCGAACCTTTCCAGCAGCGAATAACGGGATTGCAAGCAAGCAACAGAGAACCCGATTGGAGTTGCAGACTTGGCAATCGTTCCGGAAGACGACCAAGGAGACTCACCTTCACTAAGCCATCGATGTGCTTGCAAGATAAATGGCCAGCTGATAAATGCACCAATTTGGAGGCAATAACTTGCTTGTGGGATCATCCTAGGTGATAGATATCTAGGGGGAGGGGAGGGCTGGAGGAGGGGGGGTTGGGGAGGGTAAGGGGGTGGTTAGAGTGGGGGGGAGGGAGGGGGAGGGAGGGGGTATTTAAATGGCTTGGCTCGAGGAGGAAGTGAAGTGGGGAGATTTGTGTGTTGGGTGAATGTCTTTCTCTTTCTTACTCTTTTTTTTCTCTCTCTCTCTCATTTCCTCCCTACCTCTCTCTCTCTCTCTTCCTCCCTCCCTTTCTCTTCTCTCTCTCTCTCTCTCTCTCTCTCTCTCTTATTCTCTCTCTCTCTCTCTTTTTCTCTCTCTTTCTCTCTTATTCTCTCTCTCTCTCTCTCCCCCCCCTCTCTCTCTCTCTCTCTCTTTTTCTCTCTCTTTCTCTCTTATTCTCTCTCTCTCTCTTCCTCTTTCTCTCTCTCTCTTTCTGTTGTTGGGCGATAAGCGATGATAAAGGAGATTGTATATATCTGTTCTAGCGTCTCGCTTTCTCTCGTCTCTCTCCCTCTTTCTCTCTCACTCACCTCCCCCTCCATCTTCTCTCTCTCTCTCTCTCTCTCTCTCTCTCTCTCTCTCTCTCTCTCTCTCTCTCTCTCTCTCTCTCTCTCTCTCTCTCTCTCTCTCTCTCTATCCTTCTCTCTCTCTCTCCCTCTCTCTCTCTCTCTCTCTTTCTCTCTCTCTGTGTCTCTCTCTCTCTCTCTTTCTCTCTCTCTCTCTCTCTCTCTTAAGAACATGTTGATATTAAAAATCACAAGAGATAATATATCAAAGATGTATAAACAGCAGTACCTACACTGCACCTATTATTTGTAAATAATCTCGGTTAAAAACTGTCCTTCATTTTTTTTTTTCAGGGGAAATTCCGATTCTTAAAATCTCTGGAATATTTAGATTTTTTATTTTGTAAACAAGAATGACATGGACTTTCACTTCAGTTGTCTCACAAGAACACTAAGACCGTAACGTTAATGATTATGACACTGACACTAATAGCCTTTTTAATGAGAAGAATAATGATAGGAAATTAGCCGCATTAACAAAGAGGCCCATAAACACTTAATAGCAACAGTACCAGTAATAAAATAGCGTAGCAATAGAAGAGGAGTTCGCTTAATTGCATGCAAGGCTACCTACCCCCCCTCCCCTCCTCCCTCCCATAACCTCCCTACCTCTCCTCCCACACCTCCCCCCCCCAAAAAAAAAAAAAAAAAAAAAAAAAAAAAAAAATAAATAAATAAAATAAAAATAAAAGATTGAATGAAAACATTTTTCATGGTTAAATCTAATGACAGGTGAAATTGTGCCTCTGATATGAAACACGTCAATAATCATACATTTTAGCGTTTACTGACATGTCCGTAACATGCATACACAAAAAAGGTTTGTTTTGAATGTTGCTTTGGCAATCATTTTCACTTTCATTTTCACTGTTCTATCGAATGACAAGTGGATTTATCCGTTTATTCTTTGGACCGGAATATTGCAGTTGCAGTGATTGTGATATTGATGATGATGATGATGGTGGTGATGATAATGGCAAATTTGCAATGACTGTGATGATGATGATGGTGATGATGATGATGATTATGGCAAATTTGCAATGATTGTGATGATGATGATGATGATAATGGCAAATTTGCAATGATTGTGATACCGATGATGGTGATGATGATGATGATGATGGAAAATTTGGAGGTTCTATCAAATTGTGAGAATGATAAACTTATAATAACTAGTGATGATTACAACAGTTCAACTAGGATACAAAAAATGGCTTAATGATAATAACAATCATAACAGAAATAACAGCAATACTACTAATTATAAAACAGGGGATGATAATAATAATGATAATAATGATATTAATGATAATAATAATAGTAAAAACGATAATAAATGATAATGATTATGATAAAGATAATGATAACAATGATAATTATACTAATGATAATAA
>NW_028234406.1:48809588-48812088 GCF_977035675.1 Penaeus japonicus
GCTGAGGGAAGGGGAAAGAGGGAAGAGCGGGGAGGGAGGAGGGAGGAGGGAGGGAGGTTGAGGGAAGGGGAAAGAGGGAAGAGCGAGTCGGAGGAGGGCCTAGGGCCATGGAAAGAAGAGAGGGAGAAAGGAGGAGAGGGCGAGATAAGAAAGAGGAGTTAGGAGACGATAGGCTGGGAGGACGGAGACAGGAGAAAGATGGGGGAAAAAAGAGGAGAGAGAGAGATGGAGATGAGAGGGGAGAGAGAGGGAGATAGGAGGGGAGAGAGAGGGAGATGGGAGGGGAGAGAGAGGGAGATAGGAGGAGAGAGAGAGAGAGATAAGAGGAGAGAGAGAGGGAGATGAGAGGGGAGAGATGGGGATGGGAGGGAGACAGAGAGGGAGATAGGAGGGGAGAGAGAGAGGGGGAGATGAGAGGGGAGAGAGAGGGAGATGGGAGGAGAGAGAGAGGGAGATTGGAAGGAGAGAGAGAGAGAGATGGGAGGAGAGAGAGAGGAAGGAGATAGGAGGGGAGAGAAGGAGAAATGAAGATAGATAATAGTAATGATGTAGAGAACTAACCCTCCGGCAGCTATTGGGATCGCCCCGTTTAGCTTCGGAAACCTTTTAGCTTGGTTCGGATGAAACCTCATGCGAAGGTAAACAAAGCTACCTCTGAAGGTAAACAAAGCTACCTCTGAAGGTAAACAAAGCTACCTCTGAAGGTAAACAAAGCTACCTCTGAAGGTAAACAAAGCTACCTCTGAAGGTAAACAAAGCTACCTCTGAAGGTAAACAAAGCTACCTCTGAAGGTAAACAAAGCTACCTCTGAAGGTAAAACAAAGCTACCTCTGAAGGTAAACAAAGCTACCTCTGAAGGTAAACAAAGCTACCTCTGAAGGTAAACAAAGCTACCTCTGAAGGTAAACAAAGCTACCTCTGAAGGTAAACAAAGCTACCTCTGAAGGTAAACAAAGCTACCTCTGAAGGTAAACAAAGCTACCTCTGAAGGTAAACAAAGCTACCTCTGAAGGTAAACAAAGCTAGCTCTGTGCTTGCCGTAAGGGAGGTCGAGGAGGCCCGCCTTAGTGTAGGTCGTTCAGAAGGAGAAGAGGTAGGGAGAGGCGAGAGAAGAGGAGGAGGAAATAAGGGAAGAGGAGGAGAAAAGAAGGGAAGAGGAGGAGAAAAGAGGTGAAGAAGAGGAGGAAAGGAAAAGAAGAAGGAGGAGGAAAGGAAGAGAAGAGGAGGAGGAAAGAAGTGAAGAAGAGGAGGAAAGAAGTGAAGAGGAGGAGGAAAGGAAAAGAAGAAGTAGGAGGAAAGGAAGAGAAGAGGAGGAGGAAAGGAAAAGAAGAAGTAGGAGGAAAGGAAGAGAAGAGGAGGAGGAAAGAAGTGCAAAGGAAGTGAAAAGAAGTAAAGAGGAGGAGGGAAGATAAAGAAGGAAGAGAAGAAAGAGTTAAGAAAGGAAGAGAATAGGAGGAAAGAAGAGAAGAGGGGATGAAAGGAAGAAAAGAAGCAGAGAAGAGAAGTAAAGAGGAGAAGGAAAGGAAGAAAAGAAGAGGAGGAAAGAAAGAAAAGAGGAGGAAAAAAAAGGAAAACAGGAGGAAGAAAGAAGAGAAAAAAAAACAGATAAAAGAATAAAAGAAGGAAAGGAAAGGAAGAGAAAGGCCAATGAAAAACAAGAGAAGAATGAAAAAAAAAGAAAAAAGTCATTGGTGCATGATGACCCCGCCGGACAGATATCAGGTCATGCACACCTAATGCAAGTGCAATTTAACGCTCCCGCTTATTTCCGAACTTTATGCAAGTGATAATGAGCAGTGATAAAGTGACTGACATCGCAAAATTCAAAGACAATACGCGTCTGTTTAAGGCTAATGCATGGCGTAAACAGTATTAAGTGTTTTGCTTTAATGATAAGTTGGCATTTAGGATTGAGTGCCGTATTGCCAAGTGTCGCGTTGATAAGTGTTAAGAGTGTGAACTTTAAGGTTAGATTTAATGGTCAGTAACAAGGGTTTGTGTCGTATTGTTAAGTATTGAATTTAAAGTGTTTAGTTTAAGTGTTCTTTGAGTTCTTTCCGGATCTTTGTATTTGTCCTTAATTTTTTTTTTTATTATTATTTTTTTTGTTCATGATTGTTGTGTGTATGATTGTATGGTTCGTATAATTCATCAAGGATATTGTATTGTTTGTAAGCTATTTCTCATTTCCATCTTCAAACTTTGATCACAAAATGACAAATGAAACCAATCTATCTAATTTTGAAAAGATAAATGATTCGGAAGATAAATGATGTGAAATTAGAGGAATGATATAATACAAGAATAATAGAGAAATATAAAGGGAGCAATGTAATATAAGATGCATGACGCAAAATAAGATTAATTATGCAATCTAGAAATAAGGAAAGATGGAACGCATTTGTAATCTAAAAACGTAAATGATAAGATAAATGATACTATACTGTATGTCTATTCTAGATAATAATATCAATACCAAATAATACAATACTGCATGCC
>NW_028234406.1:48822088-48824588 GCF_977035675.1 Penaeus japonicus
TTAGAAAAAGAAGGAACTTTTTTCCTATAACGATAGACAGTCAAATTACAATTATAGAATTATCTCAGCTCTATTCACACATGGCTTGTCGAGTTATTAGGAAAAACATTTTTTTTTTTCTGTATGTAATATAAAATCGATTACTATGTCTGATACAAGATCTACCAAAAGCAATAAGGCTTAGTTTTATGTGATTTACCTTAGGTGCTTACGGCTCTGCTGTACACGTTACATGTAGGCCTATATGTAATCCTTATATATATATATATATATATATATATATATATATATATATATATATATATATATGCACACACACACACACACACACATATATATATATATATAAAAAGAGGGAAAATGAGGAGATAGAGAGAGAAAAGAGAGAGAAAGAGAGGAGAGAGAGAGAGAGAGAGAGAGAGAGAGAGAGAGAAAGAGAAGAGGAGAGAAAAGAGAGAGAGAGAGAGAGAGAGAGAGAGAGAGAGAGAGAGAGAGAGAGAGAGAGAGAGAGAGAGAGAGAGAGAGAGAGAGAGAGAGAGAGGGAAGAGAAGAGAAGAGAAGAGAAGAGAAGAGAAGAGAAGAGAAGAGAAGAGAAAAGAGAAGAACAGAGCAGAGAAGAGAGAAAGAGAGATTTATGAAATATCACAAATTCAATGTTCTTATGACTGAATCTAAAGGAATATGGCCACGAACTAATACGATTAACAAAAATAATCATTTTATGAATGATCTGATAACGCAACTGATCAAACATATTTGGCTCGTCTCACCGCGGAATAAGTAGCGAATCTCGTGGCCCAATTTCTCTCCTTTTTTGTATCTACACTGAAAAAGTATACATATTTCAGGTGATTAAAGTAGCGGGCATAACTTGGTTTAGCGTAAGTAAGAGAGAAAAGGCAAGATAAGTATCCTCTATGTACTTTCCGAGAAGATTTCGCTGTCAACATTCCAATAATTTCCAACGTACATAAAAGTGTTTAGAAAAGATTATCGTACATGACTCCTACCAAGTTCACATCGTGTTTACCGCCAGGAAATAATATACCTAAACCCACATATCTCCAGTAAAGTGTTGGAAAGGACTTTCATGACGTATATTGATAATAATTCAACGTGGTAAGGCATCCTCCCGTTGTTCCAACAATATGCGGATCTACGCGATAGTAGCGCGCGAAGACTTGGCAATCAGGTTAACTAGAAATGTATGAAACGCGAACACGAACAAACGTCATCGTGTGTCATACCGATCAGGAAATATGGTCCTCAGCCCGAACCATCCATGCGATTCATACCACACGATAGAGACCATCCATGAACGAGGGTGGATGGTCTCCTCTCTCTTCCTCTTCATCCACAACCAAGTACTCCTGATGCCCTCCGAACCATCCTCAGGGAAAGGTTCCTGCTGGCCCTCTTTCCCACCCAAGCCTTCCTCGTGAAAACCATCCGTAAACAAAGGCTCTTAACCCCCCCCATCCAACCCCCACAAGAAAAAAGAAAAAAAAAATCCACAAGGAAAGGGAATCCTAGCCACTTCTCCCCTCCCCCCCCCCCCCCCACCCGTAAACAAGGATCTCCTTACCCCTCTCCCCATTCCCTCCCCCTCTCCCCCCCCTCCTTCCCTCAGCCCATGACCGTCTACAAACATAATTAACTCGACCCTTGCTAACGACAACCCTAATCACGCCCATCGCCCGCCAATCAACAGAGACAGTATTAGGTCACCGCCGATTAGGACACTCATGTATCTACAAGCACGTCTTAGGATCGTTAGGATTGTTCTATGTGATGGATGTTTGTCTGTACTGGTTGTTATGGCGTCTAAAATAAGGTGTTAATTAACTAGTTGTCTATGGGAAATAGTTATAATCATTACTAGTTATTAGATGGAAAAGGTATTGCTATTTCTGACTTATTAGATATGGATACGAAAATCCAAATTCACCGGTAAAGACTCAATAGCATTTCGAAGTGACCATTCTGAATAAACAAACAACTGAATCGTCTGTTAGTTATTACTTTGCTTCAGTAAGAGATTGAATAATCATATGCTATCAATTAACCAATCAAACTCTCCGAAATCACTCTACCAATCAACTTCAAACCAGCCGTAACGACCAGCCAATCCCGTTCTCACACGATCAAACCCTCCAAACCATCGAGCCAATCACATTCTCAGATGATCTATCCAACTAAACCCTCTCAACCAATCACGGCCTCCCCTTTCCCATTTCAAATTACCCGCCATGTCCAGGCGAACAAACACAGCTCTTTCCCGCTCAACCAAGCAAAGCAACGATGTCTAAACGCCCTTACTCCTCAGCCATCAACTTCACTCCGTAAATGAACGAGGCGGAAGCTTTTAGTCCTAGAGGGCAGGCCATAAAGGCTCTGTTCGCCCGTAATCAAACCCGGCCTGTAATAGACTGCAACGGAGAGAGTGATAGAAAGAGATAGAGAGCGAGGAAGGGAGGAGGAGGAGGAGAGAGAGGGGGGG
>NW_028234406.1:48842088-48847088 GCF_977035675.1 Penaeus japonicus
GCCTCAAACAACAATAATAACACTTGCAACTGCCAAGAGAGAGCATACAAAAGAAGAATCGAAACTAAGTAATATGTGCAAGCTCAAGAGATAAGGTTTACAAGATACAGAGAAAATACAAACATGAATAGCACTTGTCGACGAGAAAAATAACAAGAGGCGTATTTTAACGAGCGGTGAAAGATAAATTGATAGATAAAAATTGGCAATACTGATCACCAGCACAGATTCGGAGGGAAAGTGAAGACTATTAAGAAATTACATGTTTTAAATACAATATCGCTTCTCCTCCGATAATTGCAATTAAGTATGGAAAATCTTTCAAAGGTTCACTTACAAAACAAATATTTTGGAGAGGAACAGTCAATAAAATGTCTCCAGAATACATCATCCGAAGTTGCAAGATGCAGAAAAATACGAATAGCAATAGCACGTGTCGATGAAAGAAAGTACAAAAATAACAGAAGATAGGAATCAGGCAACACTGATCGCCAGTACAGAATCGGAATGTAAGTGAAATTTACAATCTAATACAATATCGCGTCCGCTTCGATAATTGTAATTAAGCATGGAAAATCTTTCAAGGGTTCACTTTCAAAACAAATATTCGGAGATTAGTAGTCAATAAAATTTCTCCAGAATATATTGTCCGAAGTTGCAAAATACGAGTAGAAATAGCAGGTGTCGATGAAAAAAGTACAAAAATAACAGAATATAGGAATCAGGCAACACTCATCGCCAGTACAGACTCGGAATGAAAGTGAAAAGCCGTCAAGAATTTACATAGTCTAAATACGATATCGGCCCTTTCGATAATCGTAATCGAACATGTAAAATCTTGTAAGGGTTCACTTTCAGAACAAATATTTTGGAGAGTAAAGCCAGAAAAATTCTCCAAATTACCTTGTCCGAATAATGAAAATATAAATATAAAACAAGAAGGGTTGTTTCACGACAAAAAGGGAAGCAAAACATTGACACTGCCTTCTCACACGGTCAGGTCATGAAGGGGAGGGTCTGAAATATCGGCACGTGCGAAGAACAAAGCGAAGAAACAATACATATAAACATATCTGATGCTCAGAACTTCAGAATACAGAATAGAACTTCAGAATATTCAAGCCATTATTCACATAAAAATAAGAAAGAAATTGAGTAGGCCGTCAGAGAGGCCTTTATAACGGGGTCATCAAGGCGAGATGAGGAAATAGGGGAAGAGAGGGGGGGGGGACTTTTCCTTTCAACGATTAATTCGTTCACACCTAAGCGTAAGGGAGGGTAGAGGATGGAAGTCCTGCGGAATCACACTCCCGCGCAGGTGTTTCACAAAAGAAAAACAGGTACAATCACGAGAAAAAAAATCACAGCATAGAGGTACAATCACGAGAAAAAATCACAGCATAGAAAATTCCTAAATCCTAACGAAATCTAACGAAACCTAACAAAATAAAAGAGCCTGGGTTTCTCTAACTTACGGGATTTTTGATGTCACGATGTCAACATGTAGATGGGCGTCTGCAGGCGGGTCGTAGGTCGGTCGTATCGCGGATCGGTGTGTTGGTCCTTTTGACTTCTCATCTGTGGCCTTTTCTGCTCGTGTCAGAGACTTCGTGACCTGGGAGTTGGGGCGCTCGTGTTAAGCCCAAAATCCGCGGTGGGCAGTCTTGGGTTGCCATGAAAGATGGGTGTCGACGTGCAGGAAGTTACTTAGCACGGACAGGTCGGCTGCTATGGGCGGCGGTGTTTGTCAGGACAGGTAGAACAGGGCGGGCGGGCGGGAGAAGTTCTTACTGTGGTGTGGGCGGGCGGGCAAACTTCTTACTGCGGAGTGGGCGGCGGGCGGGAACTTCGACGTAATATCTCCATTTCTTCTCGATATCAATGGTAGCTTCGACGTAGCGGCTTCTTCGGAGTTGTGAGTCCGATACCAGCAAAATCGTGGCATCCACCGCCTGGCCACCAGTTTGTAACCCCCCCAGTGCCACCAGTTTGTAAACACCCTGTGCCACCGGTGCCATCAGTTTGTAAGCCACCTCTGAACGCAGTTGTTAGCCACCTACTGGCACTAGTTGTAACCCACCACTGAGAGCAGTTGTTATAACCACTCGATGCCCTGGTTGTAGGTCGGTGATTAAGAGACAGACGTTCACGTGCCATGGTCTTTATTGTGGACTCTAATACACTAGACCCTGGCCGAAGGCCAGAGGTCAGAGCGGTTCGCTCTGGTCTGTCTGTCTGACCTCTCTGTCCTGATCTGTCTGCCCCTGTGTGATCCTTACATGTCCTTAAGTACAAATCTTTAGTCACTTTCTTCGCCTTGGGGCTTCCGCTGGCAAACACAGCTGCCTAGAAAAGCTTGTGTTCCGAGGCGGAAACAAACACAGGAAGCAGGATACGTCAGGTCAAGACACACTGCCATCGATATTGCATTCAACTAAGTAGACATACATGATCAATGTCTTGTGTCATATAATATCAATACCAGTGCCTTACACTTTCTCTCTCTCTCTCTCTCTCTCTCTCTCTCTCTCTCTCTCTCTCTCTCTCTCTCTCTCTCTCTCTCTCTCTCTCTCATCCTCTTTCTCTCTCACCCACCCCTCTCTTTCTCTCTCTCACCCTCATTCTTTCTTTCTCTCTCTCTCTCTCTCTCTCTCTCTCTCACCCTCTTTCTCTCTCACCGCCCCTCTTTCTTTCTCACCCCACCTCCTCTTTTTCTCACCCGTCCCCCACCTCCTCTCTCTCTCTCTATCTCTCTCTTTCTCTCTCTCTCTCTCTCTCTCTCTCTCTCTCTCTCTCTCTCTCTCTCTCTCTCTTTTACTTCCATCTCCCATCCATCCAGCTTGCTAACCCGCCCTCCCCCCCTTCTCTCTCCTTCTCCCTCCCTCCCTCTTTCTCTCATGCGCGCTCTCTGTCCCTCCTTGTTACTAAATGTTACTTCTCTCTTTAAGTTATCGACATTCCGTCATAACCCGAGTGCTGGTGTTAGGAGACTGTTAGAGATATTACCTCGAGTGCTGGTGTTAGGAGACTGTTAGAGATATTGCCCCGAGTGCTGGTGTTAGAAGACTGTTAGGAATATTGCCCCGAGTGCTGGTGTTAGGAGACTGTTAGGAATATTGCCTCGAGTGCTGGTGTTAGAAGACTGTTAGAGATATTGCCCCGAGTGCTGGTGTTAGGAGACTGTTAGAGATATTACCTCGAGTGCTGGTGTTAGAAGACTGTTAGAGATATTGCCCCGAGTGCTGGTGTTAGGAGACTGTTAGAGATATTACATCGAGTGCTGGTGTTAGAAGACTGTTAGAGATATTGCCCCGAGTGCTGGTGTTAGGAGACTGTTAGAGATATTGCCCTGAGTGCTGGTGTTAGAAGACTGTTAGAGATATTGCCTCGAGTGCTGGTGTTAGAAGACTGTTAGGAATATTGCCTCGAGTGCTGGTGTTAGAAGACTGTTAGAGATATTGCCCCGAGTGCTGGTGTTAGGAGACTGTTAGGAATATTGCCTCGAGTGCTGGTGTTAGGAGACTGTTAGAGATATTGCCCCGAGTGCTGGTGTTAGAAGACTGTTAGGAATATTGCCTCGAGTGCTGGTGTTAGGGGACTGTTAGGAATATTGCCTCGAGTGCTGGTGTTAGGAGACTGTTAGGAATATTGCCTCGAGTACTGGTGTTAGAAGACTGTTAGGAATGTTGCCTCGAGTACTGGTGTTAGAAGACTGTTAGGAATATTGCCTCGAGTGCTGGTGTTAGGAGACTGTTAGGAATATTGCCTCGAGTGCTGGTGTTAGGAGACTGTTAGGAATATTGCCTCGAGTGCTGGTGTTAGGAGACTGTTAGGAATATTGCCTCGAGTGCTGGTGTTAGGAGACTGTTAGAGATATTGCCTCGAGTGCTGGTGTTAGGAGACTGTTAGGAATATTGCCCCGAGTGCTGGTGTTAGGAGACTGTTAGAGATATTGCCCCGAGTGCTGGTGTTAGAAGACTGTTAGGAATATTGCCTCGAGTGCTGGTGTTAGGAGACTGTTAGAGATATCGCCTCGAGTGCTGGTGTTAGGAGACTGTTAGAGATATCGCCTCGAGTGCTGGTGTTAGGAGACTGTTAGGAATATTGCCCCGAGTGCTGGTGTTAGAAGACTGTTAGAGATATTACCCCGAGTGCTGGTGTTAGAAGACTGTTAGAGATATTACCCCGAGTGCTGGTGTTAGAAGACTGTTAGAGATAATGCCCCGAGTGCTGGTGTTAGAAGACTGTTAGAGATATCGCCCCGAGTGCTGGTGTTAGGAGACTGTTAGAGATATTGCACCGAGTGCTGGTGTTAGAAGACTGTTAGAGATATTGCCCCGAGTGCTGGTGTTAGAAGACTGTTAGAGATATTACCCCGAATGCTGGTGTTAGAAGACTGTTAGAGATATGGCCCCGAGTGCTGGTGTTAGGAGACTGTTAGAGATATCGCCTCGAGTGCTGGTGTTAGGAGACTGTTAGGAATATTGCCCCGAGTGCTGGTGTTAGAAGACTGTTAGAGATATTACCCCGAGTGCTGGTGTTAGAAGACTGTTAGAGATATTACCTCGAGTGCTGGTGTTAGAAGACTGTTAGAGATATCGCCCCGAGTGCTGGTGTTAGGAGACTGTTAGAGATATTACCTCGAGTGCTGGTGTTAGAAGACTGTTAGAGATATTGCCCCGAGTGCTGGTGTTAGGAGACTGTTAGGAATATTGCCTCGAGTGCTGGTGTTAGAAGACTGTTAGAGATATTACCCCGAGTGCTGGTGTTAGAAGACTGTTAGAGATATTGCCCCGAGTGCTGGTGTTAGAAGACTGTTAGAGATAATGCCCCGAGTGCTGGTGTTAGAAGACTGTTAGAGATAATGCCCCGAGTGCTGGTGTTAGAAGACTGTTAGAGATATAGCCCCGAGTGCTGGTGTTAGAAGACTGTTAGAGATAATGCCCCGAGTGCTGGTGTTAGAAGACTGTTAGAGATAATGCCCCGAGTGCTGGTGTTAG
>NW_028234406.1:48852088-48854588 GCF_977035675.1 Penaeus japonicus
TCGAGGTTGAGATGAGTAGATGAATAGATGAATAGATAGATTGATAGATGGAATGATTAGTTAGATCGTCATTGAGATGATTAGATGGATAGATAGATTGATAGATAGATAGTTGAAATATAGATAGATAGATAAAAGTGATGATATAGAAACAGAGAGAGAGAGAGATAGACAGAGAGACACATAATTGGATAGGTATATGGATAGACACACACAAGGATAGATAGATAAATAGATAGATAGATAGATAGAAAGAGAGAGAGAGAGGGAGGGGGTGGCATTAGACAAGTGATAGAATAAACCAATAATAAACGAGACAGGAGGAAAGGGGGGAGAAAGAGGGGAAGGGAAAGAGGAGTGAAGGAAGGAGAGAAAGAGGAGAAAGGCGAGAGTGGAAGGGAAGATGAGAGAAAGAGGAACGGGAAGGAGAGAATGAAAATGGAAAGGGATAGTGAGTAAAGAAAAGAAAAAAGAAAAAGAAAAAACAAACAAACAAACACAGAGAGCGAAACAGATTTAGAAATAATGTTCGCGTGATAAAACAAAACTAATAATAATAATGTATATATAAAACATAGATATATAAAAAGATGTATAAATGAAACAAGACAGACAAAAGAATAAATGTTAAATTGAAGAAAAGTGAAGAAAAAACATCTAAAACTGTCTAAAAAAAAAAAAAAAAAAAAAAAAAAAAAAAAAACCCCAACAGTGTTCGAAACGATTCCCTTCCCCCCGAAGCCAAAGCCAAAACTGCGTTCGAATCCCTGTTTTTTTTTTTTTTTTTTTTTTTTTTTTTGGGGGGGGGGGTCTCCTTCCTAATTTGTATATTGGGTGATCTACGGGGCTTGGTTGCATGGCATGGCTTTGTTGTTTCTTTGTTCATTTCTTGATTTATTAGTTTACATCCAATTCAGTATTGTGTGTTTTAAGATGATCGTGATAATAACGGTGAAAATAATGATAATGATGAAAATAACTGTAGTAATAATAACAATGACAAACAATAGGAATAGCAATAACAATATTGATAAAGATAATGGTAATAAGAATGATAATAATAATGGGAATAGTATATAATAATGACAATAAGAGCAATGATAACAATTCTACTACTGCTACTAATAAAATGATAATAAGGATAACATTAAAACAACAATTATGATACCATTGATGATAATATTGATAATGATAATCATAATGATGAAAATGTAAATAACAATAATAACAATGATGAAATATTGATAATAGCAACAACAATACTAACAACAGCAATGATAATAATTATAATGATGATGATATTAACAATTATGATAATGATAATAATAATGATGATAGTGATAATGATAATTATAATAATAATGATGATAATAATGATATACTACTAATATATAATAATAATGATTATAAAATGATAGTAATGATAGTAAAATAACAATAATGATAATAATGATAATAATAATAATAGTGATAAGAACAACAATGATAATAATAACAATGATAATAATAAAAGCAATGATTGATAGTAATAATCATAACGATAATAATAACAACAATAATGACAGCAATAACAACGATAATAATAAAAACAATAACGATAAAAAAATAAAAAAAATAACAAATAAAAATTAATCAATAACCAAATAAAGACACAAGCAAACCGCGATGACGTACGTACACAAGCACACGGTAAGAAGAGCGACAATAAACCGCACACGAAGAAACCAAACACAGAGCTACAAGCAGTAAATAGATGTTTACACTCCGGTGCACTAGCGGTCCGTCAGCAGAACGCATACAAATGTCGCGTGATAAATAAACGTCAGTGATATTCCTTCCCTGGTAGAGTGTGAGAGAGGTAGAGTGAGATAGAGTTGAGAGAGAGGGGGGAGACGGTGGTGGGGGATAATGATGCACGAGAGAGTGAGTGAGAGAGAGAGAGGGAGGGGGGGTAGAGTGAGAGAGAGAGGGAGAGAGAGAGAGAAGAGAGAGAGGTGGGCGGGGGGTGGGGGGGAGCGTGACACACAGAGACACAAGAAGAGGATGAAAAATAGAGAGCGAGAGAAACAAGAAAAGAGAGAGAGAGAATGAGGGAGAGAGACAGAGGCAGACTGACATAGAAAGTAACACAACAGAGAGAGAAAAAGAAAAGAAAGAGAGAGAGAGAAAGAGAGAGAGAGAAAGAGACAGAGAAAGAGAGACAGAAAAAAAAAACAAGAATGAAAAATCGACATGAAATAAGTTTGGAAGAAAGGGGGTGAAAGAGGAAAGAGGGGAACCAAAGAGAGGGGCCATATAAACGATTCTCTAAATTGGGCAGGGGATCGCTGCGATCGAGCTTTGAATTTTTCGCCTTCGCTGAATACCGATTCCCCTCTTTGCGTTTATTTATTTTTTTGTTCTGTTTTTCGTCTCCTCCTTTTCTCCTCAGATTTGCCTCGGTTCGTTCGTGATTTATTTCGTCATCTGCGATTTTATGTTTGGATGATAGGTTGTAGGT
>NW_028234406.1:48857088-48872051 GCF_977035675.1 Penaeus japonicus
CACAGGACTATATATAGATCTATCGAGTTGATGTTGGTGGCGGGGGGACGGGGGGGGGGGGGTAGAGTAAGGGCAGGATTAGGGGGTAGGAGGAGGAGGGGGAGGAGTAGGGGTAGAAAGGTAGAAGGAGGAGGAGGAGGAGAAGGAAAGGAGGAGGAGGAGGAGGAGGAGGAAGAAGAGAAGAAGAAGAAGGAGAAGAAGAAGAAGAAGAAGAAGAAGAAGAAGAAGAAGAAGAAGAAGAAGAAGAAGAAGAAGAAGAAGAAGTAGGAGGAGGGGGGAGAAGAACAAGAAGAAGAAGAAGAAGGAAGAAAGAAGGAAGGAGGGCGCAAGGGCGGGGTCACGAAGGGCGGGGCGGGGCGGGCGGGCAGGCAGCGGCGGCGCCAGAGAGCCAGGGTGCCAGGGTGCCAAGCGAGAGAGTCACGACACTCGCCCCTCGCTATTGATCCTGGATTGGCGCCAAAGGACGTGTTTACTCGGGAGAGCGGGCGAGCGAGCGAGGGATAGATAGATAGATGGATTGATTGGAATGATTAGATAGATCGTCTTTGAGATGGATAGATGGATAGATGGAATGATTAGATGGATCGAGGTTGAGATTAGGAGATGGATAGATAGATGGATAGATGGAATGATTAGATGGATCGAGGTTGAGATTAGGAGATGAATAGATAGATTGATAGATGGAATGATTAAATGGATCGAGGTTGAGATGAGTAGATGAATAGATGAATAGATAGATTGATAGATGGAATGATTAGATAGATCGTCATTGAGATGATTAGATGGATAGATAGATTGATAGATAGATAGGTTGAAATATAGATAGATAGATAAAAGTGATGCTATAGAAACAGAGAGAGAGAGAGATAGACAGAGAGACACATAATTGGATAGGTATATGGATAGACACACACAAGGATAGATAGATAAATAGATAGATAGATAGATAGAAAGAGAGAGAGAGAGGGAGGGGGTGGCATTAGACAAGTGATAGAATAAACCAATAATAAACGAGACAGGAGGAAAGGGGGGAGAAAGAGGGGGAAGTGAAAGAGGAGTGAAGGAAGGAGAGAAAGAGGAGAAAGGCGAGAGTGGAAGGGAAGATGAGAGAAAGAGGAACGGGAAGGAGAGAATGAAAATGGAAAGGGATAGTGAGTAAAGAAAAGAAAAAAGAAAAAGAAAAAACAAACAAACAAACACAGAGAGCGAAACAGATTTAGAAATAATGTTCGCGTGATAAAACAAAACTAATAATAATAATGTATATATAAAACATAGATATATAAAAAGATGTATAAATGAAACAAGACAGACAAAAGAATAAATGTTAAATTGAAGAAAAGTGAAGAAAAAACATCTAAAACTGTCTAAAAAAAAAAAAAAAAAAAAAAAAAAAAAAACACGCACAACAGTGTTCGAAACGATTCCCTTCACCCCGAAGCCAAAGCCAAAACTGCGTTCGAATCCCTGTTTTTTTTTTTTTTTTTTTTTTTTTTTTTTTGGGGGGGGGGGTCTCCTTCCTAATTTGTATATTGGGTGATCTACGGGGCTTGGTTGCATGGCATGGCTTTGTTGTTTCTTTGTTCATTTCTTGATTTATTAGTTTACATCCAATTCAGTATTGTGTGTTTTAAGATGATCGTGATAATAACGGTGAAAATAATGATAATGATGAAAATAACTGTAGTAATAATAACAATGACAAACAATAGGAATAGCAATAACAATATTGATAAAGATAATGGTAATAAGAATGATAATAATAATGGGAATAGTATATAATAATGACAATAAGAGCAATGATAACAATTCTACTACTGCTACTAATAAAATGATAATAAGGATAACATTAAAACAACAATTATGATACCATTGATGATAATATTGATAATGATAATCATAATGATGAAAATGTAAATAACAATAATAACAATGATGAAATATTGATAATAGCAACAACAATACTAACAACAGCAATGATAATAATTATAATGATGATGATATTAACAATTATGATAATGATAATAATAATAATGATAATGATAATGATAATTATAATAATAATGATGATAATAATGATACTACTACTAATAATAATAATAATGATTATAAAATGATAGTAATGATAGTAAAATAACAATAATGATAATAATGATAATAATAATAATAGTGATAAGAACAACAATGATAATAATAACAATGATAATAATAAAAGCAATGATGATAATAATAATGATAACGATAATAATAACAACAATAATGACAACAATAACAACGATAATAACAACAACAATAACGATAAAAAAATAACAAACATAACAAATAAAAAATTAATCAATAACCAAATAAAGACACAAGCAAACCGCGATGACGTACCGTACACAAGCACACGGTAAGAAGAGCGACAATAAACCGCACACGAAGAAACCAAACACAGAGCTACAAGCAGTAAATAGATGTTTACACTCCGGTGCACTAGCGGTCCGTCAGCAGAACGCATACAAATGTTCGCGTGATAAATAAACGTCAGTGATATTCCTTCCCTGGTAGAGTGTGAGAGAGGTAGAGTGAGATAGAGTGAGAGAGAGGGGGGGGGGGATAATGAGAGAGAGTGAGTGAGAGAGAGAGAGGGAGGGGGGGTAGAGTGAGAGAAAGAGAGAGAGAGAGAGAGAAGAGAGAGAGGGGGCGGGGGTGGGGGGGAGCGTGACACACAGAGACACAAGAAGAGGATGAAAAATAGAGAGCGAGAGAAACAAGAAAAGAGAGAGAGAGAATGAGGGAGAGAGACAGAGGCAGACTGACATAGAAAGTAACACACAGAGACACAAGAAGAAAGAGAGAGAGAGAGAGAGAGAGAGAGAGAGAGAGAGAGAGAGAGAGAGAGAGAGAGAGAGAGAGAGAGAGAGAGAGAGAGAGAGAGAGAGAGAGAGAGAGAGATAGATAGATAAAGAGAGAGAGAGAAAGAAAGAGAGAGAGAGAGAGAGAGTAAGAGAGAGAGAGGGAGAGATAGATAGATAGATAGATAGATAGATAGAGAGAGAGAGAGAGAGAGAGAGAGAGAGAGGGGGGGGGGAGAGAAAGATAGATAGATAGAGAGAGAGAGAGAAAGAAAGAGAGAGAGAGAGAGTAAGAGAGAGAGAGGGAGAGATAGATAGATAGAGAGAGAGAGAGAGAGAGAGTAAGAGAGAGAGAGGGAGAGATAGATAGATAGATAGATAGAGAGAGAGAGAGAGAGAGAGAGAGAGAGAGAGAGAGAGAGAGGGAGAGGGAGAGAGAGAGAGAGAGAGAGAGAGAGAGAGAGTAAGAGAGCGAGAGGGAGAGATAGATAGATATATATATAGAGAGAGAGAAAGAAAGAGAGAGAGAGAGAGAGAGTAAGAGAGAGGGAGAGATAGATAGATAGATAGATAGATAGATAGATAGATAGATAGATAGATAGAGAGAGAGAGAGAGAGAGAGAGAGAGAGAGAGAGAGAGAGAGAGAGAGAGAGAGAGAGAGATTAACACATGACTGATAGCGGCGCATCACTCAGCACTAAGCCATAAAGCTTTTTTTTTTTTTTCTTTGGAATGGAAAGCTTATTTCGAGAAGTAGATGCGTTTGTGGTTAGCTATTTGACTGAGCCATCAACAGCAACTGCAAATACATGAATAATAATAAAAACAAAAACGACAAAAACAATAAGTGTAGAAGCGCGTAAAAGCAGTAATGAAACAACCACAATTACAAAGAAACACTAAATTCTTGACGTTTCTCATAACAATAACACATTCTTATGCATATCTTTAAGTGCTTCCGCGTCGGTTTTTATCCATAATCTATCTATCTATCTATCTATCTATTCGCTATCATTCTCTTGATGTGTGTTTTCTTCCTCATATTCTCCATTAATGATTGCAACTTGAGGTCTGATAAAAAATAAATAACCAAAAAGAGTCAAGGATAAAAGTACAAGAAGCAGAAGACAGGGAGACGAAAAGCAAAGGGTCATGTCAGGTCATGTCAGGTCAGGTCACCGGACGGTCGGTAAGCAGAGTGACTAACGTGAGGAAGAAGTTTCATGTTATAGTGTATGTGTAAGAAGAAGTAGAGGAAGAAGAGGAGGAAGATGATGATGATGATGATAATAAAAAAGAACGAGAAGAAAAGAAGGAAAGTAATAGGAATAATAATAAGAAGAACAAAAAGAAAAGAAGGAAGATGATAGGAATAATGATAATAAGAAGAAAGAATGAAGAACGGGAAGAAGATTAAGAAAAAAAAAAAAGAATAAGAAGACGAAAAAGAAGACAATCACATCAAAATTCGGAAGACAAGAAAAAAAAAGTGGAAGAGGAGGTGAAAAAACAAAAACAAAAACAAAAAACATTAACAAAAAATAATAAGACGACGAAAAAGAAATCAATCACATCAAAATTCGGAAGACAAGACAAAAAAAAAAAAAAAAAAAAAAAGTGGAAGAGAAGATGAAAAAAAAAAAAAAAAAAACACACACATCCCTTCCTGACACAGATACACGAAGAAAGGCAGATGATCCAACCAAACAGTCTACCATACCAGTCCACAGTCACACACGAATCTGTCCCGTTTCCAATCGTCAAAAAAAAAAGAAAATGGCGTCGGTTGTTGTGGTTGGGACAACGTTTTTATGCCTGAGGGTCCGGTCCGTCTGGAAAGCTACGAACCTCGAAAATACGGGAAAATGGCGGGGTTGATAGAGATGACAAGGTCCGTATGTAGCTTTGGATATGGACGTAGATAGAAAGGGTTAGATACTTGGATAAAGAAGTATGATAGTGAGAAAGGAAAAGGGAAAAGGAAAAGGAGAAGGAAAGGGGAAAGGGAAAGGAAAAGGGAAAAGAAAGGGAAAGGAAGAGGAAGAGGAAGAGGAAGAGGAAAAGGAAAGGGAAAAGGAAAAGGAAATGAAGGAAAAGGGAAAGGGAAATGAAAAGGGAAAGGGAAAGGAGGAGGGAAAGGGAAAGGGAAAAAATGAAAATGAAAAGGAAAAGAAAAAAAGAAAAGGAAAAGAAAAAAGAAAATGAAAAAGAAAAAAGAAAAGGAAAAAAGAAAAAGAAAAAGGAAAAAAGAAAAAAAGAAAAGGAAAAGAAAAAAACTAAAAGAAGAAAGTACATGATTGAGAAGTACCAAAAACCCTGACGCGAAAGAAAGGGGTCAGGACGAAGGAATGCCACAGCCTCGGAGGAGCTCGGAGGATGCTGAAGGGAAGGGAAGTGATGCTCGACTGTGTGAGAAAAGGATACGTGGGGAAGGAATAGGATTGGCAGGATGATAGCAGGTCCGTTTTACGTGCGGGAAGGCTGAGTCAAGGAGAAACTTCCGTCATTTTTGCCTTATCTCTTTCCCTTTTCTCTGATATTCGATTTGTTTCCTCTCTGCTTTTCGCTTTTTGTTTGTCTTTCTGTCTGTCTCCTTCACTCGTTATACCTTTCTGCTTTTGTTACTCTCTCTCTCTATTCATTTCTCTCTCTCTCTCTCTCTCTCTCTCTCTTCCTTTCTACTTCTCTCTCTCTCTCTCTCTCTTCCTTTCTCTTTATCCCTTTCTCTCTCTCTCTCCCTCTCTCTCTCTCTCTCTCTCTCTTCCTCTCTCTCTCTCTCTCTCTCTCTCTCTCTCTCTCTCTCTCTCTCTCTTTCTCTCTCTCTCTCTCTCTTCCTCTCTCTCTCTCTCTCTTTCTCTTTCTCTCTCGCTCTCTTCCTTTCTCTCTCTCTCTCTCATTCTCTTTCTCTCTCTCTCTCTCTCTCTCCCTGCTACATCATCATCACTTGTCTTAATGGATATGCATCACCATCTATGATACAGTTAAACGACAATAACACAAATAACACTCGTTATTTGTTATACAAGAACAATAACAAAACAACCACGTTTCCATAAACTTGATTACGTGACGATGAAAAGAAAGAGAATAAGAAAGAGAGAGAGAAAAAAAGTAAACAAAAACAACAACAAATGATACGAAATTGAAAATCTATCATTTGGGAGAAAACAAAATAATACACAAGGAAATCAAAAAAGGGAAAACAAAAAAGCAAGAAGAACAAGGAAGACGAGATCACAATCCTTAAGGGAAAAGAAAACAAAAGAAGACGAAACGAAACGAAACAAAACCAAAAAAAAAAAAAAAAAAAAAAAGACGACATACGAAATGCGCATTGAATCTCCGCGATGCTTCCTCCGCCTGGAAGCCAAAATCTTGCTGAATGGATCACAAAGCCTTTGATTTCTTTCGCTTTATTCAGGCCTTCTTGTTTCCAGGCTCATTTGCATATTGGCTAATTTATTTGGAGTGCGTATATATGTCTCTGATGTATCAATGAGCAATATCTTTGAATTCGTTTTTGGGTTTTCTTTTCCCTCGTTTCATATTATGTTGAGAAGTTTTTGGAGAAAAGTCTTTCGTTTTCGTTTGATGTAATTATATTCGGGTGAGGAGAGGGAATATGGGGAGGAAGAAGAAGAAAAATAGATAAATGAGAAAGGTTGAAGATAAAGGGGAGGAGGAAGAAGAGAAGAAAAAAGGAGGAGGAGGAGGAAGAAGAAGAAAAATAGATAAATGAGAAAGGTTGAAGATAAAGGAGAGGAGGAAGAAGAGAAGAAAAAAGGAGGAGGAGGAAGAGAAGAAAAAGGAGGAGGAGGATGAGAAGACGCAATAGCAAAACCAAGGAAAATATATTTCTTAACTTATCAGATAGATCTATAAGCAACACAAGCGACTGATTTGATGAGGAGGGCAAAGTATTTGGGTTCATAGAAATAACCCTGAATTACTCTCTGTTTCACCCTCCTCCCCCTTCTCTTTCATTCTTTCTCTCTCTCTCTCTCACTCTATCTCTCTCTCTTTCCCTCCCTCCCTCCTTCTCTCTCTCTCTCTCTCTCTCTCTCTATCTCTCTCTCCCTCTCTCTCTTTCCCTCCCTCTCTCTTCCTCACTCTCCTTCTCTGTATGTATGTGTACGTGTCATCCGTATATACATGTATATGTGTATCTGTACACAACATAGAATAAAACAAAACAAAACAAAATAACTGAGAATACAAAACATAACAAAAAAAAAAAAAAAAAAAAGCCTAGACAAAGACAAAAAAAAAGACAAACAAAAAACAAAAAAACAAAAACAAAAACCAACAAAAACAAATCAACAAACACACAAACAAACAAACAAACAAACAAAGAACTCAAGATAGACTAACGAGGTCTGGCAAGCAGACGCGAATCAAGAAATTTCTGAGACTTTGCAAGATAAGCATCAATCTCCGGGGCGCTTCCTTCTCCCGGAAACCGAAGCCAGAGCCACGGCAGAGTGGATTATGATGTGTTCGATTTCCCTTCATTTATCTTTTTTTTATTATTATTTTTTTCTCTCGCGTTTTTTTTCTTTCTGAGTTCATTTGCATGTTGAGTGTGCTAATCTGTTTTTTGTTTTGTTTGTTTACTAATGTTGTTGTTATTACTTAATTTTTGTATTTTTGTATTTTTATCTAGTTATATTTAATGAATTAAGGAAGAAAGGAAAGAACGAAGAAGAAGAAAAACGAAGGAAGGAAAGGATAAGAAAGAAAGAATGAAGAAAAGGAAGAAGAGGAGGAATAAAAAAGAAGGAGGAAAAACCATAAAGAAGAAGAGGAGAAGTAGGAGGAAGAATAAGGAAAAGAAGAAGAAATAGCTAAGAGAAGTAGGGGTAAAAAAGAAGAAAAAGAAAAAGATGAAGAAGAAAAGGCAAAAAAAAAAAAACAAAAAAAACACGAAAACAACAACAAAAAAAGGGAAGAAGAAAGGGAGGATAATTAAAAAAGAAGAAGAAGAAGAAGAAGAAGAAGAAGAAGAAGAAAACGGTGATGACAGAAAAACAATAAAAACCAACAAAAACCAACAACAATATCACAACCACAATCCAAAACCAAATACAACGAAAACCTCAACCAACATACACTCATACCTTCCAGCTGACACTAACGTAACCAAGCCATGATTTATGCCGCCAGAGTCAGCAGAATAAATACAAATATTCTAACAATAAATAAACGCTAATGAGCCATCCTGAAAGTCATCGTGACAGAGGAACTAGTTAGTGACTGATCGTTGCTCATCAGTCAAGGGGTCGCTGATGAACTTGTCTTTGATTTTATCTTGTTTGGGTTAAAGGAAGGAAAATGTGGGAGGAGGTTCTAGGGTTGTTCTGTTTGTTTGTTCTGTCTCTATGTTTGTTTGTTTGTTTATTTTGTCTCTATGTTTGTTTGTTTGTTTGTTTGTTTTGTCTCTATGTTTGTTTGTTTGTTTGTTTGTTTTGTCTCTATGTTTGTTTGTTTGTTTGTTTGTTTTGTCTCTATGTCTGTCTGTTTGTTTGTTCTGTCTCTCTGTCTGTCTGTTTGTTTGTTCTGTCTGTCTGTTTGTTTGTTTGTTTGTTCTGTCTCTCTGTCTGTCTGTCTGTTTGTTTGTTTGTTCTGTCTGTCTGTTTGTTTGTTTGTTTGTTCTGTCTCTCTGTCTCTCTGTCTGTCTGTTTGTTTGTTCTGTCTGTCTGTCTGTCTGTTTGTTTGTCTGTTTGTTTGTTCTGTCTCTCTGTCTGTTTGTTTGTTTGTTCTGTCTCTCTGTCTGTCTGTCTGTTTGTTTGTTTGTTCTGTCTCTCTGTCTGTTTGTTTGTTTGTTTGTTCTGTCTCTCTGTCTGTCTGTTTGTTTGTTCTGTCTCTCTGTCTGTCTGTTTGTTTGTTCTGTCTGTCTGTTTGTTTGTTTGTTTGTTCTGTCTCTCTGTCTGTCTGTCTGTTTGTTTGTTTGTTTGTTCTGTCTCTCTGTCTGTCTGTTTGTTTGTTCTGTCTCTCTGTCTGTTTGTTTGTTTGTTCTGTCTCTCTGTCTGTCTGTCTGTTTGTTTGTTTGTTTGTTCTGTCTCTCTGTCTGTCTGTTTGTTTGTTTGTTTGTTCTGTCTCTCTGTCTGTCTGTTTGTTTGTTCTGTCTGTCTGTTTGTTTGTTCTGTCTCTCTGTCTGTTTGTTTGTTTGTTTGTTCTGTCTCTCTGTCTGTCTGTCTGTTTGTTTGTTTGTTCTGTCTCTATGTCTGTTTGTTTGTTTGTTTGTTCTGTCTCTCTGTCTGTCTGTCTGTTTGTTTGTTTGTTTGTTCTGTCACTCTGTCTGTATGTTTGTTTGTTCTGTCTCTATGTCTGTTTGTTTGTTTGTCTCTCTGTCTGTCTGTCTGTTTGTTTGTTCTGTTCTGTCTCTATGTCTGTTTGTTTGTCTGTTTATCCTGTCTCTCTGTTTATCTGTTTGTCCTGTCTCTCTGTCTGTCTGTTTGTCCTGTCTCTTTGTCTGTCTGTTTGTTTGTCTATCTGTCTGTCCTGTCTGACTATTTGTCTGTCTTATCTCCATGTCTGTCTGTCTGTCTAATCGTCGGTCTGTCCGCCTATTTCTCTCTCTGTACGTAGGTATATCACTCGCGTGTGTTTGTGTGTGTGTGTTTGTGTGTGTGTGTGTGTGCGTGTGTGTGTGTGTGCGTGCGTCTGTGCATGCGTGCGTGCGTGTGTGTGTGTGTGTGTGTTAGTGTGTGTGTGCGGCGCGCGCGCGTGTGTGTGCATGCGAGCGTGCATGCATGTATATGTGTACGAGCGAGCGTGCGTGCATGTATGTATGTATACGAGCGAGTATATATATATATATATATATATATATATATATATATATATATATATATATATATATATATATATATATCTGTCATCCTACATATTCATTTCATGGCTGTCTTCGTCCCTTAGATAAAATTCAGGAAAACAATTCGGCGCGAACAAACTCACATTTACTTCTTTCCCGAAATTCAGAAACTGATACTCATCGGAAATGTGTCTGACAGAGACAAGGGAAACAGAACAGGTCAGAACTTTGATAAAAGAAGGATGGTTATCAGGTTTTCTCTGTCTCACTTGTTTGTTACGTGTTTTTATTTACTAATTTACTAACTCGGGGAGGCAGACAGACGGAATGCGGAGAGAGAGAGAGAGAGAGAGAGAGAGAGAGAGAGAGAGAGAGAGAGAGAGAGAGATAAATAGATAGATAGATAGATAGATAGAGAGAGAGATAGAGAGAAAAAAAGATAGATAGATAGATAGATAGAGAGAGAGAGAGAGAGAGAGAGAGAGAGTGAGAGAGAGAGAGAGAGAGAGTGAGAGAGAGAGAGAGAGAGAGAATCGAGTATCAGCAAAACAAAAATAAAAATGACGAACATTTCAGCAGAAAACAGAAATCGAAAAGAACGAAAATATAAAGTTATATCCTACAAACCATACAAAACAACAACAACAACAACAAAAAAAAAAAAGAAACGAGATTAAGAAATTCGAAGAAAGAAAGAAAGAAAAAAAGGTCCCAAAAAGGAAATACATTAAAAAGAAAGAAAACAACAAAACGAGAAAAAAAAATTCGAAGAAAGAAAGAAAAAAAAGTCTCAGAAAGGAAATACACGAAAAAAAGGAAAAAAAAGAAGAAAAAAAAAGAAAAAAAAGAAAAAAGAAAAGAGAAATACACATACCAATCGTCCACATATTTCCTGGAAGTCAAGACCCGAGGAATAGATCATGTGTTGGGGTTCTCATCCCTCTGTCTCTCTCTCTCTCTCTCTTCTTTTACTTGCAACGGGTATTTGCATAAAATCGGATGCATATTCGACTTAAGTGTGATTGCATTTTCATTTTGTTTTTGACTTATGATTATTTGCTTTGTCGGTTGCGTGAGGTTTGTGGTGGTGGTGGTGGGGGGGGGGGGGGGTTAATAGCATTAGTGTCATTGATATTGTTTAGATGTTGTCTTTATATAATAATTTGCAATGATTAAGATGCATCTATTGTCAAACACAACCGCATAAACATAAATACACATCTCATACACTACTATAAGCAAAGATCCTTATAAGCACAAGTAAGTTCAAGAAAAGAAAAAAAAAATCCAAAGCTTAAATCAATGTCAAGGATTTTAATTAATGACAACGATCATGTGACTGACATACTGATTATATATATATATATATAAACATATATGTATATTTATGTATATATAAATATATATATTTGTATATAAAAAATATATATATATATATATATATATATATTTTTTTTTTTTTTTTTTTTTTTTTTTTTTTTGACTTTCGTAATGTCTCTCTCTTTCTCTTTGTCTTTCTTTCTTTCTCTGTTTCCCGCCTTTCCTTCCTCTCCCTCTCTTTCTTTCTCCTCCCCCCCCCTCTCTCTCCCTTCCTTACTTCCTCTCACTTTCTCTCTCCCTCCCTCCTTCCCTCCCTTTCTTATTCTTCATCTGTGTCTCTCTCTATCCCACCCCTCCCCTCTCTGTGCGTGTGTGTGTGTGTGTACGTGTGTGTGTACGTGTGTGTGTGTGTGTGTGTGTGTGTGTGTGTGTGTGTGTGTGTGTGTGTGTGTGTGTGTGTGTGTGTGTGTGTGTGTGTGTGTGTGTGTGTGTGTGTGTGTACGTGTGTACGCGTGTGCATTTGCATGTGCACATGTCGTCACCACATAATCAGTCTGCAATTATAAACCTTTAAGACGCAGTGACGCTCACGTTGCTCTTTTTTTGTGCAGTATTGCAACAGGGATTAGAACTACGCACACACACACACAGAGCTCAAAGGTGTACACGAGGGGGCACAGGTCAGCAAAGAAAGAAAAGGTCAGGGAAAAGAAAGAAAAGGTTAGGGAAAAGAAAGAAAAGGTCAGGGAAATGAAAGAAAAGGTCAGGGAAAAGAAAGAAGGGTCAGGGAAGAGAAAGAAAAGGTCAGGGAAAAGAAAGAAAAGGTCAGGGAAAAGAAAGAAAATTTCAGGGAAAAGAAAGAAAATTTCAGGGAAAAGAAAGAAAATTTCAGGGAAAAGAACGAAAAGGTCAGGGAAAAGAAAGAAAAGGTCAGGGAAAAGAAAGAAAAGGTCAGGGAAAAGAAAGAAAATTTCAGGGAAAAGAAAGAAAAGGTCAGGGAAAAGAAAGAAAATTTCAGGGAAAAGAAAGAAAATTTCAGGGAAAAGAAAGAAAAGGTCAGGGAAAAGACAGAAAAGGTTAAGGAAAAGAAAGAAAAGAGGTCAGGGAAAAGAAAGAAAAGGTCAGGGAAAAGAAAGGAAAGGTCAGGGAAAAGAAAGGAAAGGTCAGGGAAAAGAAAGAAAAGGTCAGGGAAAAGAAAGAAAAGGTCAGGGAAAAGAAAGAAAAGGTCAGGGAAAAAAAAGAAAAGGAAAAGAAAGAAAAGGTCAGGGAAAAGAAAGGAAAGGTCAGGGAAAAGAAAGAAAATTTCAGGGAAAAGAAAGAAAAGGTCAGGGAAAAGAAAGAAAAGGTCAGGGAAAAGAAAGAAAAGGTCAGGGAAAAGAAAGGAAAGGTCAGGGAAAAGAAAGAAAAGGTCAGGGAAAAGAAAAAAAAGGTCAGGGAAAAGAAAGAAAAGGTCAGGGAAAAAAAAGAAAAGGAAAAGAAAGAAAAGGTCAGGGAAAAGAAAGAAAAGGTCAGGGAAAAGAAAGAAAAGGTCAGGGAAAAGAAAGAAAAGGTCAGGGAAAAGAAAGAAAAGGTCAGGGAAAAGAAAGAAAAAGAAAAAAAAGAAAAAAAAAAGGGGAAAAAGGTCAGTGGAAATAAAAGAAAAGGTCAGGGGAAAAGAAAGAAAAGTCAGGAAAAGAAAGAAAAGGTCAGGGAAAAGAAAGAAAAAATTTCAGGAAAAGAGAATAAAAAAAAGAAAAGGTCAGGGAGGGAGAAGAAAAAAGAAGGGTTGGGGGTAAGGATGAGTTTGATAAAGAAAGAAAAGGTCAGGGAAAATAGAAAAGGTCAGGGAAAAGAAAGAAAAGGTCAGGGAAAAGAAAGAAAAGGTCAGGGAAAAGAAAGAAAAGGTCAGGGAAAAGATAGAAAAGGTCAGGGAAAAGAAAGAAAAGGTCAGGGAAAAGAAAGAAAAGGTCAGGGAAAAGAAAGAAAAGGAAAAGAAAGAAAAGGTCAGGGAAAAGAAATAAAAGAAAGAAAAGGTCAAGGAAAAGAAAGAAAAGGTCAAGGAAAAGAAAGAAAAGGTCAGGGAAAAGAAAGAAAAGGTCAGGGAAAAGAAAGAAAAGGTCAGGGAAAAGAAAGAAAAGGTCAGGGAAAAGAAAGAAAAGGAAAAGAAAGAAAAGGTCAGGGAAAAGAAAGAAAAGGAAAAGAAAGAAAAGGTCAGGGAAAAGAAATAAAAGAAAGAAAAGGTCAGGGAAAAGAAGGGAAAGGTCAGGGAAAAGAAAGAAAAGGTCAGAAAAAAGAAAGAAAATGTCAGGGAAAAGAAAGAAAAGGTCAGAAAAAAAAGAATAGGTTAGGGAAAAGAAAGAAAAGGTCAGGGATAAAGAAAGAAAAGGTCAGGGAAATGAAAGAAAAGATCAGGGATAAAGAAAGAAAAGGTTATTGAAAAGAAAGAAAAGGTCAGGGAAAAGAAAGAAAAGGAAAAGAAAGAAAAGGTCAGGGAAAAGAAAGAAAAGGAAAAGAAAGAAAAGGTCAGGGAAAAGAAATAAAAGAAAGAAAAGGTCAGGGAAAAGAAGGGAAAGGTCAGGGATAAAGAAAGAAAAGGTCAGGGAAATGAAAGAAAAGATCAGGGATAAAGAAAGAAAAGGTTATTGAAAAGAAAGAAAAGGTTATTGAAAAGAAAGAAAAGGTCAGGGAAAAGAAAGAAAAGGTCAGGGAAAAGAAAGAAAAGGTCAGGGAAAAGAAGGAAAAGGTCAGGGAAATGAAAGAAAAGGTCAGGAAAAGAAAGAAAAGGTCAGGGGAAAGAAAGAAAAGGTCAGAAAAAAAGAAAAGGTCAAGGAAAAGAAAAGAAAAGTGTCAGGGAAAAGAAAGAAAAGGGTCAGGGAAAAGAGAGAAAAGGTCAGGGAAAAGAAAGAAAAGGTTAGGGAAAAGAAAGAAAAGGTCAGGGAAATGAAAGAAAAGGTCAGAAAAAAAGAAAAGGTCAAGGAAAAGAAAGAAAAGTGTCAAGTGATGGGGGGGGAAGGGGGAAAAGAAACCAGTTAAAAACTGGGGAAAAGACAAGAAAAGTGTCAGAAAAGAAAGAAAAGGTCAGGAAAAGGAAGTAAAGTCCAGGGAACAGACAGAAAAGGTCAGGTCGAAAAAGAACAAAAGTCAGGAAAAATAGGTCATTTGGGAAAAGAATCAGAAAAGAGGTCAGGGAAAAGAAAAGAAAAGGTCAGGATATAAAAGAAAAGGTCAAGGGATAAGATAAAAAAGTCAGAAAATAACAAATAGTTGGGAAAAGAAATAAAAAAGGTCAAGGAAAAGAAAGAAAAGTGTCAGGGAAAAGAAAGAAAAGGTCAGGGAAAAGGAAGAAAAGGTCAGGGAAAAGACAGAAAAGGTCAGGGAAAAGAAAGAAAAGGTTTGGGAAAAGAAATAAAAAAGGTCAGGGAAAAGAAAGAAAAAAGGTCAGGGAAAAGAAAGAAAAGGTCAGGGAAAAGGAAGAAAGGGACAGGGATAAAGAAAGAAAAGGTCAGGGAAAAAAAGTAATCTGCCAGTAATCTGAAAGTAATCTGAAAAGAAGAATGGTGTTGGTTCTATATATTGATAATGAAAACGATGGTGATGATGATGACAGTGATGGTGATAACAACAATAATGATGATAAGGATGATGATAATGATAATTGTAATAATATGAATGACAATAATAATATGATGATAATAACAATAATGATAGCAATCATATTGATAGTAATAATATCAATGATAGTATTGATTGATGATTGCTATTGCTACTACTACTACCACTACTACTACTACTACTACTACTAATGACAATAACAACAAACAATAACAACAAAATAACAACCGTCATAATAACAAAAACAAATATTTCCCCTTATTGCACACGACTTAATAAAGAAAAAATATATTGAAATCAAGAACACGAATTTTCCAAAGAGAAACATAAGAGTGGAAGAACAACAAGAACAACAACAACAACAACAACAACAACAACAACACCGAATACGAGATGCGAA
>NW_028234406.1:48874651-48879651 GCF_977035675.1 Penaeus japonicus
GATAGAAGTGATTATACAGAAACAGAGAGAGAGAGAGAGAGAGAGAGAGAGAGAGAGAGAGAGAGAGAGAGAGAGAGAGAGAGAGAGAGAGAGAGAGAGAGAGAGAGAGAGAGAGAGAGAGAGAGAAAGAGAGAGAGAGAGAGAGAGAGAGAGAGAGAGAGAGAGAGAGAGAGAGAGAGAGAGAGAGAGAGAGAGAGAGAGAGAAAGAGAGAGAGAGATAGAAACATGATAGATATATAGAGACGCATAACTGGATAGATATATGGATAGACACACACACAGATAGATAGATAGAAAAAGAGAGAGAGGGGGAGGGGGTGGCATTAGACAAGTGGGAGAATAAACCAATAATAAACAAGACAGGAGAAAAAGGGGGAAGTGAAAGAGGAGTGAAGGAAGGAGAGAAAGAGGAGAAAGGTGAGAGTGGAAGGGAAGATGAGAGAAAGAGGAACGGGAAGGAGAGAAAGAAAAGGGAAAGGGATAGTGAGTAAAGAAAGGATGACAAAAATGAGAAAAAAAAGAAAGAAAAAAAAAACAAAAAAACACAGAGAGCGAAACAGAATTAGAAAAATATGTTCGGGTGATAAAGCAAAACTAATAATAAGTGAAGATTGGTAAGGGCGCTGGGGAGTAGTGTGTGTTACTCTTTGGTGGGTGTATTTGGTCACTTACTTCGGGGTGGCATGTCATTCCCACACCCCCTTTGCTTCATCTCTGGGGGTAGGCCAAGGAGGGCCCGTGCCTGTTGTGTTATTTTGTTCATTCAGGTGGGTGTTTCTTTCTATTCTTTATCGGCTTGGTTTTTCTTATTCTGGCGGTGAGTATTCGCGGCGTCCTTTTTTTTTTATTTTTATTTTCTATTTTTTTTTTTTTAATTTCCTCTTTTTTTTCTATATATTAATTGTAGATATATAAAAAAGACGTATAAATGAAACAAGACAGACAAAAGAACAAATGTTGAATTGAAGAAAAAGGAAGAAAAAACAACATCTAAAACGGTCTACAAAAAAAAAAAAAAAAAAAAAAAAAACACGAACGACAGTGTTCGAAACGATTCCCTTCACCTCGAAGCCAAAGCCAAAACTGCGTTCGAATCCTTGTGTTTCTTTTGGATCTTCTTCCTAATTTGCATATTGGGTGATCTACGGGGCGTGGTTGTATGGCATGGCTTTGTTGCTTCTTTCTACATTTCTTATTCATTATCATTTATTATTATTTATTATTTTACATCCAATTCAAAGATGAATCGGAATTGATGGTGATGGATAATTAGCTTGGTAATGATGTCGGAAAACACAATAATGGTAATGACGATAACGATAAGAATATTGATGATGATAATGATGATGATGATAATGATTATAATGATGACAAGGATAATAATGACGATAATGATAAGAATATTGATAATTATGATAATGATGACAATGATAATGATGATGACAATGATAATGATGATGATAATGATAAGAATATTGATAATGATAAGAATATTGATAATGATGATAATGATAATAGTAAGAATATAGATGATGATAATGTTAATGATGATAATGATAATAATGATGACAATGACGATAATAAGGATAATAATAATGATAACAACATTGATGATAATGATAATAATAATAATAATGATGATAGTATTAATAATAATAATGAAGATAATGATAATGATAATAACAATGATAATGATAACGATAATAACTATAATGATAATAATGGTAATAATGAAAATATCAATAATGATAATGACAACATTAGTAAAAATAACAATGGCAAACAATAGGATTGATAATATTGGTAATGATAACGGTAATAATAATGATAAAGGGGATAGTAATTATAATAACAATATATAATATCGACAACAATAGCAATGATAACAATACTAATATTTCTACTAATGATAAGAATGATGAGGATAACATTATGATAACAATTATAATAACATTGATGATGATATTGATAATGATAATAATAATAGTAATGATAATAATAATAGTATTACTACTACTACTACTAATAATAATAATAATGATAAGAAGATGATAGTAATGATAATGAAATGACAATAATGATAATAATGATTATAATAATAATGATAAGAATAACAATGCTAATAATAATAATAATGATAATAAAAGCAATGATGATAATAATAATGATAACGATAATAAGCAACAACAATTACAACAATAACAACGATAATAACAACAACAATAACGATAAAAAAAATAACTAACATAACAAATAAATGATAAATCAATAACCAAATAAAGACACAAGCAAACTGCGATGACGTACCGTACACAAGCACACGGTATGAAGAGCGACAATAAACCGCACACGAAGAAACCAAACACAGAGCTACAAGCAGTAAATAGATGTTTACACTCCAGTGCACTAGCGGTCCGTCAGCAGAACGCATACAAATGTTCGCGTGATAAATATACGTCAGTGATATTCCTTCCCTGGTAGAGTGTGGGTAGAGGTAGAGTGAGTGAGAGAGAGAGGGGGGGAGAATGAGAGAGAGAGAGAGAGATAGGGGGGGGGGGAGAGAGAGAGAGTGAGAGAGAGGGGTGGATAATGAGAGAGTGAATGAGAGAGAGAGAGAAAGAGAGAGAGGTAGAGTGTGGGAGAGGTAGAGTGAGTGAGAGAGAGGGGGGGAGAATGAGAGAGAGAGAGTGTGGGAGAGGTAGAGTGAGTGAGAGAGAAGTAGAGAGAGAGAGAGAGAGGGGTAGAGTGAGAGAAAGAGAGAGAGAGAGAATGAGAGAGAGAGAGAGGGTGTGAGGCACTGATACTGATATTAATTGACCCAAGACATTGATCATGTATGTCTACTTAATTCAATGTAATATCGATGGCAGTGTGTTTTGACCTGACGCTTCCTGTCTCCTGTGTTCGTTTCCGCCTTGGAACCCCAACTTTTCTAGACAGCTGTGTTTGTTACCAGGAGGCCCGAGGCGTAGAAAGTGACTGAGAATTTGTACTTAAGGACATGTAAGGATCACAGAGAGACAATTCAGGACAAAGAGGTCAGACAGACAGACTAGAGCGAACCGCTCTGACCTCTGGCCTTCGACCAGGGTCTGGTGTAATTAACAGTCCACAATAAAGACCATGGCACGTGAACGTCTGTCTCTTAACCACCGACCTACAACAGGGCATCGGGTGCTGTACAACTGATGGCACCGGTGGCACAGGGAGCTTACAACAGTGCCAGCAGGGTGCTTACAAATGATGGCAGCAGTGGGTGGCTTACAACGGGTGGCACTGGTGGCTTACAGAGGGGGGGGGGGGGGGAGAGAGTGAGAGAGAGAGAGAGAGAGAGAGAGAGAGAGAGAGAGAGAGATAGAGAAGGAAGAGAGAGACAGAGAGAGAGAGGAGAGAAAAAGAGGAGGAGGTGAGAGAGAGAGAGAGAGAGAGATCCGTATCCGAGAGAGACTCCCCCACCTAGAGAGAGAGAGAGAGAGAGAGAGAGAGAGAGAAGAGAGAGGGATGAGAGACTCACTTCGGAGGAGAGAGAGAGCAGAGAGAGAGAGGGAGGATAAGTAGAGAGAGAGATAGAGAGATAGAGAGAGAGAGAGAGAGAGAGAGAGAGAGAGAGAGAGAGAGAGAGAGGTGGGGGGGGGAGAGAAAGAGAAAGAGAGAGAGAGGGAGAGAGAGAGAGAGAGAGAGAGAGAGAGAGAGAGAGAGAGAGAGAGAAAGAGAGAGAGAGAGAGAGAGAGAGAGAGGAGGAGGAACCCAGAGATGAGAGAGAGAGAGAGAGAGAGAGAGAGAAGAGAGAAAGAGAGAGAGAGAGAGAGAGAGAGAGAGAGAGAGAGAGAGAGAGAGAGAGAGAGGGGGGGGGGCGTGACACACAGAGACACAAGAAGAGGATGAGAAACAGACAGCGAAAGAAACAAGAAAAAAAAAAGAAAGAAAGAGAGAAAATGAGGGAGAGAGACAGAGACAGACAGACATAGAAAGTAACACACAGAGACACAAGAAGAAAGAGAGATAGATAGATAGATAGATAGAGAGAGAGAGAGAAAATGAGGGAGAGAGACAGAGACAGATAGACATAGAAAGTGACACACAGAGACACAATAAGAAAGAGAGAGAGAGAGAGAGAGAGAGAGAGAGAGAAAGAGATTAACACATGACTGATAGCGGTGCATCACTCAGCACTGAGCCATAAAGCTTCTATTTTTTTTTTTTTTTTTTTTTTGTGGTTAGCTATTTGACTGAGCCATCAACAGCAACTACAAATACATAAATAATAATCACAACAAAAACGTTAAAAACAATAAATAAAGAAGCGCGTAAAAGCATTACTGAAACAACCACAGCTACAAAGAAAACACTAAATTCTTGTCGTTTCTCATAACAATAACTTATTCTTATGCATATCTTTAAGTGCTTCCGCGTCGGTTTTTATCCATAATCTATCTATCTATCTATCTATCTATCTATTCGCTATCATTCTCTTAATGTGTGTTTTCTTCCTCATATTCTCCATTAATGGTTGCATCTTAAAAATATAAATAAACAAAAGATAAAAAAAAATAAAATAAAACATAAAAATAAAAATAAATAAAACAATATAATAATAATAAAATAAAAAAACAAAGATAAAAAAATAAAAAAAAAAATAAAAAAGATAAAAAAACAGAAAGAGTCAAGGAGCAATGTACAAGAAACGGAAGACAGGGAGACGAAAAGCGAAGGGTCATGTCAGGTCAGGTCAGGTCACCGGACGCTCGGCAAGCAGAGTGACTAACGTGAGGAAGAAGTTTCATGTTACAGTGTATGTGTAAGAAGAAGTAGAAGAAGAGGAGGAAGATGATGATGATGATGATAATGAAGAAGAACAAGGAGAAATGAAGGAAGATGATAGGAATAATGATGATAAGAAGGAAGAATGAAGAACGGGAAGAAGATTAAGAAGAAAAAAAAAAAGAAGACGAAGAAAAAGACAATCACATCAAAATTCGGAAGACAAGAAAAAAAAAAGT
>NW_028234406.1:48889651-48892151 GCF_977035675.1 Penaeus japonicus
AGAAAAGGTCAGGGAAAAGAAAGAAAAGGTCAGGGAAAAGAAAGAAAAGGTCAGGGAAATGAAAGAAAAGGTCAGGGAGAAGAAAGAAAAGGTCAGAGAAAAAAGAAAAGGTCAGGGAAAATAAAGAAAAGGTCAGGGAAAAGAAAGAAAAGGTCAGGGAAAAGAAAGAAAAGGTCAGGGAAAAGAAAGAAAAGGTCAGGGAAAATAAAGAAAAGGTCAGGGAAAAGAAAGAAAAGGTCAGGGAAAAGAAAGAAAAGATCAGGGAAAAGAAAGAAAGGGTCAGGGAAAAGAAAGAAAAGGTCAGGGAAAAGAAAGAAAAGGTCAGAGGAAAAAAAAAGGTCAGGGAAAAGAAAGAGAAGGTCAGGGAAAAGAAAGAAAGGGTCAGGGAAAAGAAAGAAAAGGTCAGGAAGAGGAAAGAAAGGGTCAGGGAAATGAAAGAAAAGGTCAGGGAAAAGAAAGAAAAGGTCAGGGAAAAGAAAGAAAAAGGTCGGGGAAAAGAAAGAAAAGGTCAGGGAAAAGAATGAAAAGGTCAGGGAAATGAAAGAAAAGGTCAGGGAAATGAAAGAAAAGGTCAGGGAAATGAAAGAAAAGGTCAGGGAAATGAAAGAAAAGGTCAGGGAAATGAAAGAAAAGGTCAGGGAAATGAAAGAAAGAAAAGGAAATGAAAGAAAAGGTCAGGGAAAAGAAAGAAAAGGTCAGGGAAAAGAAAGAAAAGGTCAGGGAAAAGAAAGAAAAGGTCAGGGAAATGAAAGAAAAGGTCAGGAAAAGAAAGAAAAGGTCAGGGAAAAGAAAGAAAAGGTCAGGGAAAAGAAAGAAAAGGTCAGGGAAAAGAAAGAAAAGGTCAGGGAAAAGAAAGAAAAGGTCAGGGAAAAGAAAGAAAAGGTCAGGGAAAAGAAAGAAAAGGTCAGGGAAAAGAAAGAAAAGGTCAGGGAAAAGAAAGAAAAGGTCAGGGAAAAGAAGGAAAAGGTCAGGGAAAATAAAAGAAAAGGTCAGGGAAAAGAAAGAAAAGGTCAGCGAAGAGAAAGAAAAGGTCGGGAAAAAGAAAGAAAAGGTCAGGGAAAAGAAAGAAAAAAGGTCAGGGAAAAGAAAGAAAAGGTCAGGGAAAAGATAGAAAAGGTCAGGGAAAAGAAAGAAAAGGTCGAGGAAAAGAAAGAAAAGGTCAGGGAAAAGAAAGAAAAGGTCAGGGGAAAAAAAGTAATCTGCCAGTAATCTGAAAGTAATTTGAAAAGAAGAATGGTTTTGGTTCTATATATTGTGATAATGAAAACGATGATGGTGATGATAGTGATGGTGATAACAACAATAATGATGATAAGGATGATGATAATGATGATTGTAATATTATGAATGGCAATAATAATACTAATATGATAATAACAATAAAGATAAAAATCATATTGATAGTAATAATATCAATGATAATATTGATTGATGATTGCTATTGCTACTACTACTACTACTACTACCACTTCTACTACTACTACTACTAATGACAATAACAACAAACAATAACAAGAAAATAACAACAGTAATAATAACAAAAACAAATATTTCCCCTTATTGCACACGACTTAATAAAGAAAAAAATATATTGAAATCAAGAACACGAATTTTCCAAAGAGAAACACAAGAGTGGAAGAACAACAAGAACAAGAACAACAAACAACAACAACAACACCGAATACGAGATGCGAACGACAGGTGCGTTTCTTCATCCGGAAGTCAAAGCCGGAGTCAATGCTGAATGAATTATGTGTTCGATCTTTAAAGTTTATTTTGATGTATTTTTTTTATGTTGTTTATTTGAATGTCAAGTGATGGATTTTGATTATGGAATATTTAAATTGATTTTTTTTCTTTTTTTTTTCTTTTTTTATTCTGTGTTATGTCAGCATTGGAATACTCATATATGTAGATACGTGATTTACAAAGACTAGACGTATAAATACAATTACATACCGAAAACGAGAGAGAGAGAGAGAGAGAGAGAGAGAGAGAGAGAGAGAGAGAAAAGAGACAGAGAGAGACAGAGAGAGAGAGTGAGAATGGGAGAGAGAAAGAAAGAAAGAGAGAAAGAGAGAAGAGAGATAGAGAGAGAGAAAGAGAGAGAGAGAGAGAGAGAGAGAGAGAGAGAGAGAGAGAGAGAGAGAGAGAGAGAGAGAGAGAGAGAGAGAGAGAGAGAGAGAGAGGAGAGAGAGAGAGAGAGAGAGAGAAGAAGAGGAGAGAAGAGAGAGAGAGAGAGCAGAGAGGAGAGAGAGAGAGAAAGAGAGAGAGAGAGAGAGAGAGAGAGAGAGAGAGAGAGAGAGAGAGAGAGAGAGAGAGAGAGAGAGAGAGAGAGAAGAGAAGAGAAGAGAAGAGAAGAGAAAGAGAAAGAGAGAGAGAAAGAGAAAGAGAGAGAGAGAAGAGAAAGAAAGAGAAAGATAGAGAAGAAAGAGAGAGAAAGAGAGATAGAGAACAGACACTCTAAAAGCAAGTACAATAATCCGGCCCAAACGACCCG
>NW_028234406.1:48902151-48904651 GCF_977035675.1 Penaeus japonicus
CACACATATATTCACACACACACACACACATACACAGTCAATTTACGTATGCTTCTTTATCTAGCAAGGCACTAATACATGGAAGTTTATTCCTTTGTCAATGCAGTTACTGAGAGATTCCTGCTGGGAGCAAAATAAGGACCAAAGGTTCTATCCCCACATGTTTTTTTTTTTTTTTTTTTTCTTTATCTATTACTCTTGTATACAGGGAATTTGTATTTTGTTTGTTTTTGTATTTGTCTGTCGCTGTGTATGCGTTTGCTTGTATCCGTGTGTGTGTGGGATTCATTTTGTCTGTATATGTTTCAATATTGTTTTTGAGTGTTGGTACTGCAAGTTTGTATGCTTGTGTGTGTGTGTGTGTGTGTATCTGTATTTGTGTCTATAGTGTGGGTTAGAGAATATGACAATAGCTTTATTGGTATTCCTCTACGCTCTACCATCTCTCTAAAAGGAACAAAGACACCATCGTCAACCCGTATGGTGCCGGAAACGAATAAATCACTACACCATTTCATTGTATTATATTCCTCCCAGTGAAGTACATAACAGGCTATTCGGAATGGGGGTTGAACGGCATCGTATAAAGAACAGAGGAGAAATGGGGAGAAAGGAATAGGGGGAGGGGGATAGGAGAAGGGGAAGGGGTACGTAAGAAGGTTACATGGGGGGGGGGGGGGAACAGAAGAGGAGACGAGGTAGGGGTGTTAAGAGGGGGAGAAGAAGCGAAGGGATAGATGGGGGTGGATGAAGAGGGGAAGAGGATGGGAAAGGGACCGGGAAGGGGAGAACAAGGGCGAGAAGGGAAGGGAAGAGAGTGGAGGATGAAAGGGAGAGGAAAGGAGGGGGAGAAAATGTGAATGGGGGAACTGGGGAAGGTGGAGATGGGGGAGAAGGAGAAGATAAGGATCAAGTAAAGAGACGAAGGGAAGAAGTCGAAACGAGACCGAGAGCGCTAAAGGATGTGAAAACGAAGAAGGCAGAAGGATCTCAGACAAGGAGAGAGAGAGAAATAGAGAGAGAGAGAGAAAGAGAAAGAAAAGAGACAGAGACAGAGAGAGAGAGAGAGGGAGAGAAAGAAGTGAGAGAGAAGAAACGAGGGCAGAGGGAAAGGGAGTGGAAAGGAGAGCAGGGAGGAGACGCTCTCGTCTGGCGCCAGGGACACTCCCAGAAGCCACTTCCCGAGGCCACGCCCACATAGCCTGGACCAGAGGGCTGGGCGCCGGTGCCAAAGACGCAGTGCAGACCGCTGCAGCCAGGCGCCGGCAGGTCTGCAAGGGTCGTGGCTCGCCGTTGCCTTGTTACAGCCTCTGTGTGTGGCGGCGGCGGCGGGGGGGGGGGGGGGGATATGTATGTGCTCATGTATGTGCATATGTGTGTGAGTGAGGCAGAGAGAGAGAGTGAGAGAGAGAGATAGATAGATATATATATATAGAGAGAGAGGGAGAGGGATTGAGCGAAAGAGTAAGAAAGAGATTAAGCGATTGATAAAGAGACAGAGGAGAGGCACAAAAAAAAGAAAAAGAAATAACAATAATAAAAAAATAAAAAAATAAAAAATAAAGAATAAAACTATACCCGAACAGAATCGAATCCCACATCCCAACATTTCGATCCCATTCCGCCCGCGGCCTCCCTACACCCCAATAACCGACACACGGCACAATGGATGCATTTTACTCCCAACTGAACACCGAGCCAGCCCTGTTTACCCTTGTGGCCACATGCCCCATTTCCGATCGCTAACATACTAGCATAACAACACAACATCATAAGCAACATATGTGGGCACTGATCCGATAAAGTGATGTATCAATATGTAGGAGCGCCTGGTTGCTCTGTTGCAGATCTAGGATAATGTTGCATTGTGTGTTTGAGGTTTACGTTTGGTTCTGCGTCTATAGGACTGCTGGAAATACGATTGCAATTTGGATTTGCTATTCGATCCTGAGGAGGTTTTTGTCTTTTCCATTTGATAAAAATGATTTTCTGTCAAATAGAATCCTGCTTCATATAGTCAAATCATATATATGAATGTTTGATTGTATCTTTCATATCTTCCTTTATGTATATTCTTTCTCTTCATTCTGGATATTAAAAGGTTATCAAAGATTGTAGAAAGTAGAAAAGTAGAAAACAACTAATGCTCTTCCTGACTTGGGCTTTGTTGTTTGATATCAAAAAGATAGAATAACCTAATAGATACATTTATTTTTTCTTGTAAAACTACTGATTTCTACCGAGATTTGAAAATGACCGATTATTAAAGAAACAGGGAACACACACCCAGAAAGAGAGAGAGAGAGAGAGAGAGAGAGAAAGAAAGTGTGTGAGATCTGTAAGGTGAATATACTCTCATGAGGATCTCTTTGCTCTATCTTGTAAAGTGATCTGAACAAACCGAGAGGGCAACTAGAGTGGTGGCAGCGGTGGGATACAATCGATCAGCAATAAGTCTATTTTTTTGTTTTGTTTTTTGGTGAAGGCAATTATGCAGCAA
>NW_028234406.1:48986181-48988681 GCF_977035675.1 Penaeus japonicus
GAAGAGGACGAAGTTGAAGAAGAAGAAGAAGAAGAAGAAGCAGAATCAAAAGGAGATAAGAAGTAATAATAATCATTTGTTATCTTTAGCATTATTTTTACTATCGTAATTAATGTATAGATAATACTATCGTAGTAATAAGAATTGGTTACAGTAACAGAAAAATAATCCTCACTATAACCATAAATACATCCAACGAAAATAATTACATTATCAATTATTATTATCATTCCATCAAGTAATCTCCACATGAACTCGCCATGATTCTTAATCAATCATTCTTATTTTCAATTATTTACATTGTAATTAATCCTCATGATAATCACCAATTTTCGCTTCTTAGTTTCGTAACATTCGCCTTCTATTTTTTTTTTTTTTTTGTAAGCACCTTCACAAGTGTCAAGCAATAACTCGACTACGTCCTTATGCATTCCAGAGTAGACTCGAGTACTCACGCTTCCTCTTAAGAAACTCGAGAGTGATGACACCCTCTTAAGACGCAAGTTTTTTTGTTTTTTTTTCGAAGCTTTTTGTTGAAATTGCAAGGTCTGTGTTTTCGATGTCTGATGGAGGATTTATATTTCGTTTTTGTTTTCTTTTTTTAAATCTCTTTTGTCTGTCATTTCTTTATTCTATCCTTCTTCTCTTTCTTTTTATTTTTATTGGCTTCTACTTTTTTTTTCTTTTTTTCCTTTTTTCTTCTTCTTCTATTACCACTACTGCCATTATAACAACAATTGATGATGATAATAACAATAACAATTAATATAATACTAACAATAACAAGCATAACACTAACGATGATAACAATAACACACCTAAAATCAACATCATCATCATCATCAAAAAAATATAAATAATACCAATAATTATGGTTATAATAATCACAAATAATCCTTGTCATTATCATAAAAGCTTTCCATGTTTAACAAAACCTCATGAAACTTATTAATGAATCATTTCACTAAAGACTTTTCCCTGAGCAGATTACGACAGATAAAACATAGGTCATGATGGCAACATGAATATGTTCCCCTTATAAAAAAAATAAGAAAAAAGTAAAGTAAAGAAATATATATGCACATGTATATATACATTTATATACATGCGTGTATGTATTGTCTACCTACATCTAACAGATATATATCTTGATATATATATTTATATATATATATATATTTTTAGAATATATATAGAGATATTATATTATATGTATATATATATATATTATTTATGTATGTTATTATATATAATTTATATATAATATATAGAATTTATATTTATATATATATTATGTGTGTGTGTGTGTGTGTGTTGTACATAAATAGATAAATTTATATATATATATATATATATATATATATATATATTATATATATCTAGGAGTAGAGGGAGGGGAGAGAGAGGGAGGGAGGGAGAGAGAGGGAGAGAGAGAGAGAGAGGGAGAGAGAGAGAGAGAGAGAGAGAGAGAGAGAGAGAGAGAGAGAGAGAGAAAGAGAGAGATTGACAGGTAGATAGATACATGAATAACTAAATAGATAAATATAGGTAGATAGATACTAATTTTTTAAAGATATTGCTTTTTTCTATCACATTTCTTTACACACAACAACAACAACAACAACAACAACAACAACAACAAAATATATATATATAAAATAAAAAAATAAAATAAATGAATAAATAAAAAACGGATTGTATGTGGTAACATACCGAACATAGCGACGGGGAAGTGGATGAGGTAGAGATCCACATAGGAGAGCTTCAGGTTCTCCAGAGAGCGGAGCATCCACTCTTCCACTTTGCTCTCGCACAGGCCGGTCGGTGGAAGCTGTGGTAAAAAAAAGCAGTGAAAAGTTTTGTAATGTGGATTATATTACATAGAAAAATACATAAAAAAGTGTATTAACTACATTATGAATACATTCACACTTACTAACATACGCACATATACATGCACAGTGACAGACGTCTACGCACATACATACATACATATGTAGAAACACACACAAACAAACCCTTTCTCACACCCATACGAACCTTTGTATTAACAAACACAAACAAAAACAAACAAATGTAAGTAACTTTATATCCACAAACAGACACACATAACCAATCAGCGTATCCCCCCCTCCCCCATCACCCCCTTCATCTAATCCTCAAATACATTACACCATATACCCCCCCCCCCCCGTTTCTATCTCCTTTATTTTCGAAAAACAAAAAAACAAAAACAAAGGAATACTCTTACCCTCATATTCACAAACACAAACAAACAATATGCGAGTTTGTCCTTGGCTTTTTAGTCTTTCCTCTCTTCCTTATCCTTCTTTGTTTTTCTCTCTTCCTCCTCTTCTATTCCTCTTATCTCCAAATTCTCACTCTTTCTCTATTCCTCCCATCCTCCCGTTCTTCCTCCTTTTCTGTTTCTCCCATCTGCAAAATTCTCTCTCCTTCTCTGCTCCATACCTTTATCGTCCATAACCCCTCCCCTCCATCA